>NW_025295094.1:0-1003 GCF_018294505.1 Triticum aestivum | reverse complement strand
TTTTTTTCCAGTTTTTTTCTTTTGTTTTCTGCATTATTTATTTTCTTTTGTTTTTTGCTTTATTTTTTAATTGTTTTTGCTTTTAGTTTTAGGAAAATTATAAACTTTCTGTTAGTGCCATTAGTTTTCAAATTTGAAAACACTTTTTTTGTTTTTTTGTTTTCTTTCTTGCTTTATTTATTTTATTTTGTTTCTACTTACAAAAAAATACTTATTGTTGTTTCTTCTTTTGTTTTCTGCATTGTTTATTTTCTTTTGTTTTTTGCTTTATTTTTTAATTGTTTTTGCTTTTAGTTTTAGGAAAATTATATACTTTCTGTTAGTGCCATTATTTTTCAAATTTGAAAACACTTTTTTTGTTTTTTTGTTTTCTTTCTTGCTTTATTTATTTTATTTTGTTTCTACTTACAACAAAATACTTATTGTTGCTATATTTAATTATTACGAGGGCTGAACCATAAGACATTAAAGCATTTCAAATGAACTCTGAAAAAGTTGAAAGTTGGCATGGTATCACAAATTGACCCACATAGCATGTGCATGTACAAAACGGACAATGGTATCATACTCGTCAGTTATAAAGTTGGCATGGTATCATCATAATAGTTGTGGGAGAAAGTCTTCACTTTTTCTTCGCTTGTGTCATTTGCTTATTGCGCCGTAACCATGGATAATCTTCATCGTTTATCAGGATGCTGGGGTCAGCCTTGACTTTGAAGGGAGGAATTTCATGAAACTTTTCATAATCTTTAGACATGTCTGTCTTGTCCTCCACTCCCACGATGTCCCTTTTTCCTGAAAGAACTATGTGGCGCTTTGGCTCATCGTATGATGTATTCGCTTCCTTATCTTTTCTCTTTCTCGGTCTGGTAGATATGTCCTTCACATAGATAACTTGTGCCACATCATTGGCTAGGACGAACGGTTCGTCAGTGTACCCAAGATTTTTCATATCCACTGTTGTCATTCCGTACTGTGGGTCAACCTGTACCCCGCCTCCTGA
>NW_025295093.1:0-1003 GCF_018294505.1 Triticum aestivum | reverse complement strand
GCTCCTCCGCTCTCGACGCCGCCACTCCGCCACCATGGTGAAGGACAAGACTGCGGCACTGGAACGCGCGAAGAAGGCGACGGGGGCGGCGAACGGCAAGAAGCAGAATCGCGGGTCGTCGTCGCGCTCGGCACTGCCGCCAGGTTGGATCCAAGGCGATTGGATCTGGTCTTCGCTCCGGCAGGAAGATCTGGACGAGCTGGTGGAGTCCGGGCTGATCGCCAAGGGCGCAGCGAGGCTGCCGGAGGGGTGGACGGAGCCGCAGCCTCAACCTGGTGAGTGTGTGTTACTTGTCACCCATGTCGACTGGGGCTTCTCTCTTCCTCCGCACCCCTTCTTCAGGGGCTTCTTGAACTTCTTCGGTGCCCAACTCCACCATTTTTCTCCCAATACCATTACGTACCTCGCTGCATTTGTATCCATGTGTGAGAATTTTCTGGGGTGTCGACCGCACTGGGGTCTTTTCAAGCATATCTTCACCATCCGTTCCCAGTCGGTGAAGAAAGCAAACACGAGTGATGAGAAAACACATGTCATTCAGATGTGTGGGGGTTTGGGCATCCAAAAGAGATAGAGGAGCTGTTTCCCTCCCATGACCCTTCCTGAATCGGTTAGGGGCTGGCAGTCGACCTGGTTCTACTGCAGGACCTCGCAACTCCAGGTCAGTCGACCGGACTTCCCCACTTCACCTTTGACCAAGTTCAGACTCCGTCTTCGTTGAAGTGGCTGCTGCTGAGAGCGTGGAGACGAATATGCTAGTTGAGAGGGTGGTCCAGCTGATCAATCAGGGCGTCACTGGCATGGACCTGCTGGAAGTATTCCTCAGTCGATGCATCCAGCCTCTTCAGTACCGTGACCATTCCATGTGGATGTACACTGGGCCTGGTGACACAGCTCGGGTTCATCCCAAAGAAGTACCGGCCAAGACAGTGGCCATGTGGTTGAAGAGCATTACAGGCAACAAGGACAACCCCAGAGGAGCGAGGAGAGTCGTCCCCTTCAG
>NW_025295092.1:0-1003 GCF_018294505.1 Triticum aestivum | reverse complement strand
TTATATGGACGAAAGTGCCGAACCCCTCTGAACTGGTCAGAAACTGGGGAACGTCCACTCTTCGGTCCGGATATTATCCAACATGCCGAAGAACAAGTCCGCATTATTCGCGAGAATCTCAAGACTGCTCAGTCACGTCAGAAGAGTCAGTATGACCGTCATCATAAAGACATGGTCTATCAACCTGGCGAAAAGGCCTATCTTCGCGTTACACCAATGAAGGGTGCTCACCGCTTCGGGATCAAGGGCAAGCTAGCTCCTCGCTATATTGGCCCATTCACTATTCTGGAAAGGCGTGGAAAAGTGGCATATCAACTGGAGCTTCCGTCGAACCTTTCTCAGGTTCACGATGTGTTCCACGTGTCACAACTCCGACGCTGCTTCAAGGACCCAATCCGAGCAGTGGACCATGAAGTGCTCGAATTGCAACAGGACCTCTCCTATAAAGAGCATCCGGTCCGCATTCTCGACCAAGCTGAACGCCGCACATGTCAGAAGGCGATCAAGTTCCTCAAGGTCCAGTGGTCGAATCACTCTGAAGATGAAGCCACCTGGGAACGCGAGGATCGCCTTCGTGATGAATACCCCGCACTGTTTCCTTCTACCTCCTAAATCTCGGGACGAGATTTCTTGTAGTGGAGGAGATTTGTAACGCCCGGATAATCATGCTACAGTAAACTCACGTTGATGGTGCCGCGTCACCTCTGTCACTGTAGTTAATCTCAGGTTAATTCAAAACTGTTTTGAAATTCAAATGCAAGTTAATGATAACAATAAAAGTTTCCAAAAATTAAGACTAAAATGTTCGGTGATTGTCAAATATTACAAAGGTAATTGTGGTGAGGTAAACACATTTTTATAAAAGGCCTAAATAGTTTAGAATGATTTAAAACAGAAAGAAAATAGAAAAGAAAACAGAACAAAAAGAAAAAAAACAAAAGGAGGAGAAGCCCCCCCTGCTGGACCGCGGCCCAGCTGGCCATCGGGCCAACCAGGCCGGCCC
>NW_025295091.1:0-1003 GCF_018294505.1 Triticum aestivum | reverse complement strand
GTCCCCGTCCCTACCACGGAGCCACAAGACGCCGGACGCCCTGGAGCGCCGTCACCGACGTCATCTTCTTCCTCTGCACCGACGGCCGTCGTCGCTTGATTCGCCGCCCACAGAGCGTCCCCGGCCTCGCCCTCGCGCTCGTTGGACTCGCGGTGAGCCGCTGACCCGTTCCCCTCTTCTTCCCATGCCGTTTGGCCGCTTTAGCCATTGCTTCCACCGGACCCGAGAGCTCGCCGCCGCCGTGCCTCGTCACCGTCGTGGCCAGAGCCACCGTGGCTCAAAGCCGGGCACACCACCGTGCTCCAAACCTCACCAGGAGCACGTAGAACCCACCAGCTTCCCCTCCCGAGCACCACAACGCCAAACCCGCAGGTGCCCGAGCTCCGGCCGCCGCCAAAGCCTCCGTGGTCGTCGTTCCCGGCCACCCTAGCATCGCCTGAGGCCACCAATCGACGCGCCTCCTTGCTCCGGTTCCAACGCACCCAGCCGCGCGAGCTCCCGTCTCCGGAATTGGCCGGACGGTCAACGCCGCCGCGTCCTGGTTGCGCCGGCGATTAGCCGCCGGTGATAGCAGCTGTTAGGAGTTAATCACCCCACTAACTAAACCCTAAGTCACTGACACCTAGGCCCCACCTGCTAATTAATCATAGATTAGTTTCTGTTTAGTTTTTAACTAATCCTAGTGGACCCACCCGTCAGCATTGACTCTGCTGACGTGGCCGTTGACCTGGCCCCACCTGTCAACGACACTAGTCAGCACTGTGTCACTGACCAGTGGACCCCACTGGTCAGTTTGACCCGGACCAGCCCCTGTTGACTCTGCTGAGGTCAGCATGACGCCATGCTGACGCAATATTCCTTTTCTGGAATTTAGTTCATTTTATAAATATTCAGGAAATTCCAGAAATTTGTAAAAACTTCTAAAAATCATAGAAATTCAACCGTAACTCCAAATTAGATAATTTATATATGAAAAATTATCAGAAAAATTCAAGGAATCCAT
>NW_025295090.1:0-1003 GCF_018294505.1 Triticum aestivum | reverse complement strand
CAACCTGGTAATACTTCCGAGAAGATATTCGGAAAATCACGAACCACCGGTATGTTACTAAGCTCGAGAACAATCTCGCTTTTGAGGGCAAGACGATATGATCAAATGAGTGAGGACTTGACAAGATCCTAACTCATCAATCGAAGGGTGCACCGAAATAAGGACTAGGTAGCACGATCAGTCTTAGAAGGATGATTCAAAAACCAACACGCTAAGAATGAAATTATTATCCTTTAACTACCAAGCAACGAGGTTGCTGGGAGTATTGATTTCACACATCACAATTCATTTGTCGGTATTCCGGTTGCATCAACACGAGGGCCGAGGAATGACTAATGATGGTGAGAAGTATCACTACGTCAAAATTCATGAGAGTTGGTGCAGTTCTCATGACAATTCTGACATAAAGGGGGTAATACTCCAAGGTAGAACAGAACCAAAAGCTGGATTGGCATTTGATCTGCGGCATACAACTTCTTTGACTCAATCCTGGATATGGAAGAGGTACTAGAGTTTGTTTCTCCTAGTCATTCCGAACTAGAACGACTTGACGGACCACAAGAATAACGAGCATCGGTGAACACGAATGCACGACATCAACTTGACTATCAACTGCTGGACAAGGGTCAAATACAACTACAGAGGGACAACTCAAAAGAACATATGATTTCCTGAGTTGTGGATGCATGGTTTAGCATGTCGAACGAAGTTCAACATATTTCTTCCGGATAACCCATGTAGAAAGGTAGAACTGGCAGAGCCACAATATATAATGGAGAACTCATCAAGAGCACTCTGGTTGTGATCGTTCAGTTCAACGAGGAACTTCTGCCATAAGTAGTTCATGGTATTTGGAAGAAGAAGATACCACGGACTTCAAGGACTATCGCAAAGGTTACTAATAACCTAAGGGAGCTAGCAATTACTATCAACATGAAGTAAGTAGGGTGGATCTCGGGTTCAAGAACCCAGGAATAGAATACCTACTAACTAAATGGCATCG
>NW_025295089.1:0-1003 GCF_018294505.1 Triticum aestivum | reverse complement strand
TGCATTTCATTTTATACAAAGGAGCTCACAAAGGCCATGTCATGCTTCGCAATATTTGAACTTGTATTATAAACAAGCTTTTGTTGTTCATCTGTTTTTGTGGAACATTTTTGCCCTAGAAGGCTAGAATTTGCTGCATTTTCAGCAGGACATATTCAATTTGAAGGCCTTTTTCGGCATCTGTTTTTGTGGAACATTTTTGCATGCCTACACATCATGGTGCATGGTCTAGCACTGCAAACTCAGTCCTCAGGATTACTGCCTTTGTAAACATGATGTTTTGCTCTTGCCCTAGCTTTGTTATGTCTAGTGGAATGGAGATGAAAATGATGAAATGTGACAGGTACTTATGATGAGGCTTTTACATGGGTACTCATGGTGCAGCTTTGTTTAGTTGTGCCGAGAAGCTGGTCTAGGCCTCTGTGAATATTACATATACTTTGTTCTGATTCACTCCATTCTGTTCAAACAAGTAGAGATCATGGCTAGTGTCTTGTGAAATAACTATTGAGCTTCATTGTTTATTTATGTTTCCTTAAGATCTATGCATAGCATCTTGTCAGTTCCCTTTTGGTGGTTTCTGTTAATTTTGCCTTGCTTTTGGTTTGATTTGGGAGTTTGGGACCATGAAGATAAATACATCTGATCCCTTGGTTGACAGATGTTGCCTGGTCTTCCACCATGGCAGCTCTGTCAAGATTATCTCCCCAGGAATATGATATGTACCTTACTCATCTGAGTTGTCCCTTAGCCTACAATGAAGCAGATTTTTGACCTAGGTCTGGCATGTCTGGGCCCAGTGCACGCAGGAACGAAATTTTGTACTAATCAAAATATAGCTCCATAATTTTGTTAAGATGGATTGATTTTTTTTTCTTTTATTTGTATTGTTCTGTGTGTGAAGATGACCGAGTCGCATTTTCAAATTTCACATGAAGCAATATAAGGTGAACGGTAAATAAAATATCTTACTCCCTTAAACATAAATAAATAAATGAAGATC
>NW_025295088.1:0-1003 GCF_018294505.1 Triticum aestivum | reverse complement strand
CGACCCGACACAACCGGGTGGAGAGGTCCACTGGTCAAAGCCCATCCGTGCAAAGTCAAAGGGCTAGATCCCGTGGTCAACCGCTCCAGGGTTAGGCGGGACGGGGGCCCTGGGGGTAGCAATGCCACCGGAGCGTCATACCGGGCCCTCATACATGCGGGGTGGTGTTGTGGCATGTCCGAAGAGGCCGCACGCGTCTCCTGTGCGTGGCCCCCCTCACGGACGGCGCCTCCGCCGGCACCTGGATGTGGGAAACTACCGCATCGGGTCTACACGGAGTGGATTTAGCTGTGGGTTTGGCCCAGATGTTACTCCCCGGTGTCCCTCTGGGCCGACCCGACACAACCGGGTGGAGAGGTCCACTTGTCACATCCCCAGTTTAGGCCTTGCTTGTCCTTGCTTTATCATCCATGCATCATGTCTAAATTTCTGAAACTTGAATTGAGGATTGTTGAAACCTCAAAACCTAACTAAAAGAAGGGCAAGCACCCTTTAAATTGCATTCTGTGAATCCAAAGTGCCCTAAAAATAGTTTTGTGAATTTTGGCAAGAGTTATATATCAAACCAAAATTCTGGAATATTTTTAAGGAATTATTTGGTCTCTGAATTTAAATCAATAGTCTATTTGAATTTGGGAATATATTCATAATATATAATGAATATATTTTCAAATGCTTTGAAATGTTTTATGTACTTTTGGAATAGTCCAGAGAGGTAACATAAAATATTTCAGAATGTTTTGGCACTGTTTGAAATTATTTTGAATTTGAAAACAGTGGCAAAATAAAATAAAAAGGGAAACAGAACAGAAAAATTAAAAAAAAGAACATTACTCACCAGGGCCACTTACCTGCGCGGCCAGCCCACCTGGCAGCCCACTGGCCGGCCCAGCACTGTGCTGGCCCGTGCCAGCCACCTGCTTCCTCTCGCCAGGCAGGCAGAGAGGAGCACGCCGGCGCGCGCGCGGGCGCCACGCCACCAGGCTGCCTGCCTGCGTCGCCT
>NW_025295087.1:0-1003 GCF_018294505.1 Triticum aestivum | reverse complement strand
AAGCATGCTCGCCACCCCCATGATGTCCGTCTCGAGGTGTAATTTCTGAACATTAATCTCACTTGCTAGTTGGACCGCCCTTTTGCACGCCATGAGCTCCGCCGTCTCGGCGTCCACGCGACCGTCAATGAAAGTGCATGCCGCCGCACGGAAGTCTCCTTGGTCACCTCTGATGATGACCCCGCCACCGCCCTTTCCTCCAAGTCTAGACACGGCTCCATCAGCATTAGCTTTTACCCAACCTGGCTCCGGGGCCGCCCATCTGCACCTCCCTCATACTCACCGTGGTGGTCTTCCGCTCGTGCGTGGCTGTCCACTCTGCCATGTAGGACACAGTCAATGTCGCAACCTCATGTGCTGCAACGATCCTCTTCCCGTCCTTTGCCCCATTCCGTGCTAGCCACAACCCATAAGCGGCCTGTACCATAGCTTCTCGTTCCTGATCCGAGGCCTCCGCAAACCATCCTAGTAGGCAAGATGCAAGAGCACTAGAGGAGCTAACAGAACACGGCGGGATCGCCACTGCAACTCCTCTCTCCGACCGCAAAATTTCCCAGAACAGCTCAGAGTGTGGACACGCCCAGAAGCGATGATAGAGCGTTTCTTCTCGTCCACACGCTGCATAGAAAACGCCGTCCTTTATTTTCCTTCGGTATAGCTCAGCACCCACCGCTAGCCCGTTCCGCATAATTCGCCACATATGAATTTTTGCCTTGTTTGGCGCATTTGTATTCCATAAGGCCATCCATCCCTGGTGATCCTTAACTGAGGGCGAGGGGCCCGGCCGTCCGGTGGCCCCCTTGCTAAGCCTCATCCTCAAGTGGTAAGCGGATCTCACCGAAAATTGACCTGACTTCGTATAGTTCCAAGCTTGGTAGTCATCCGTCTCATTGTATTGTGCTTAGCCCCACGAAATAAACGTTGTTAATCCTTACATTTTCTCTCAACATATAGTATGCTACGAACTTTCTAGTATATTTTCCTTCTCTAAGACAATTTTTTT
>NW_025295086.1:0-1003 GCF_018294505.1 Triticum aestivum | reverse complement strand
TTTCGGACCCCTCCACCAAGGGCCACGAAATTCTCCCCCTCTTCCTCCATATATACAGCCCTTAGGGCATCGTTTAGACTTTGGGTTTTGTTTAGATTAAAAGTTCGCCATAGCTGCAACTTCGCGTACTTCGTTTGTGTTCAACGACCAGACAAAGGCGTCACAGAACCCCACCTTGATCAATAAAGCTTTCATCTTATATTCGCAATATCCAGATTGCAATCTTAGTTTCTTGCTTGTTCTTCGTTTGCTCGCAGGAAACAGACCCTCGTGGTCAGGTTGATCGTGCTCCGGCGTGGTCAATAACCTCTCGGAGTTGGTTTAGCGATTGCTAAGGCGCGACGTCCTCGCACGTTCGTAGTCGGATCGTGAAAGTCGACTTCCACCAAAGCGATATCCATCATCTCATCGAAAGACGGGACACCTTTGCCTCTATCAAGTGGTATCAGATTTCCAGGTTGCTCGGTGAGATTTTACAGTTTTTCGTCGTTTAGATCGAGTCTGTTCTTCATACCTACAGTCCACGAAAAAGCCACAAAAAAAATTAGGGTTAGTTCATCATATCCGAACCAATCTGAGCCTTTGCATAATCTTTTTAGGGTTTTGCTTTGTTGAATTTGCGGTTGCATCGTCGTGTCTAGTTGCTGGTCTTAGAGTCTAGTCTTTTAGAGTTTCGAGTTCTGGTCATAAGTTGTCACGCCGCCGCCGCACCATCATCATCGCCCCTGCCATCTACCACCACCGCTCCGAATCCGTAACCATATACCACCACCAATCCGTGTCCATATACCACCACCGATCCATATCCATATACTACCACCACCGCTGCCATATACCACCACCATATATCCACCACCAATCCGAGTTCCTTGATTATTAGGGTTGTTTTCGAGATCCATCTAGTTTCCGATTCGTGTTTCCTTGCCGGAGTCGGGTAGCCACGCTCCGTTTAGGCCCAAAATTTTTCGAAAACGCATTTTTCGAAAAAATTTCTGGCTATCCT
>NW_025295085.1:0-1003 GCF_018294505.1 Triticum aestivum | reverse complement strand
CACTCGGAGCATTGGACCATGTTTTTCGATGGCTCTAAGATGTTGAATGGTTCCGGTGCTGGGGTTGTCCTGGTTTCCCCCAGAGGAGATAAGCTCAGATATGTGCTCCAGATTCACTTTGATTCCTCCAACAATGAGGCAGAATATGAGGCCCTCCTATATGGGTTGCGCATGGCCATTTCACTCGGCGTCCGTCGCCTAATGGTCTATGGCGACTCGGATTTAGTGGTCAATCAGGTGATGAAAGAGTGGGACGTGAGAAGCCCAGCCATGACTGGATACTGCAGTGCAGTGAGGAAGCTGGAGAAGAAGTTCGAGGGGTTGGAGCTCCATCATATACCCCGACTGAAAAATCAAGCAGCTGATGATCTAGCAAAGATAGGTTCCAAGAGAGAAGCCATTCCGAGTGGTGTGTTCTTGGAGCATATACACACTCCGTCAGTTAAAGAAGATCCTTTCACCGAAGAAACTCCGCAGCCCAAGAGCGCCACAGATCCGACTGAAGTTGGAGTCCCAGCGGTGGTCGACTTGATCATGGAGGTTTTGGTGGTCATTCCCGACTGGACGATTCCGTATGTCGCATATATCTTGAGGAAAGAGCTTCCGGAGGATGAGGAAGAGGCTCGACAGATCGTTCGTCGATCTAAGGCCTTTACCGTAATCAAAGGACAATTATACAGAGAAAGCGCGACTGGAGTCGGTCAGAAGTGCATAACACCAGAAGAAGGTCGACTCATCCTCAATGATATTCACTCGGGGACCTGTGGTCATCATGCGTCCTCTCGGACCATCGTGGCCAAAGCATACCGAGCCGGATTTTACTGGCCCAAGGCGAATGAGATGGCAAAAGAGATAGTAGATAAGTGCGAGGGATGTCAGTTCTACTCGAATATGTCGCACAAGCCTGCGTCAGCTTTGAAGACCATCCCACTCGTCTGGCCTTTTGCAGTTTGGGGGCTGGACATGATCGGTCCTTTGAGAACAGGACGAAGTGGCTTCACGC
>NW_025295084.1:0-1003 GCF_018294505.1 Triticum aestivum | reverse complement strand
TGAATAAAAGACTATTATCATGAACACAGAAATATAATAATAACCATTTATTATTGCCTCTAGGGCATATTTCCAACAGTCTCCCACTTGCACTAGAGTCAATAATCTAGTTACATTGTGATGAATCGAACACCCATTGCGTCCTGGTGTTGATCATGTTTTGCCCTAGGGAGAGGTTTAGTCAACGGATCTGCTACATTCAGGTCCGTGTGTACTTTACAAATATCTATGTCTCCATTTTGAACACTTTCACGAATGGAGTTGAAGCGACGCTTGATATGCCTGGTCTTCCTGTGAAACCTGGGCTCCTTCGCAAGGGCAATAGCTCCAGTGTTGTCACAGAAGAGAGTCATTGGGCCCGACGCATTGGGAATCACCCCTAGGTCGGTAATGAACTCCTTCATCTAGACTGCTTCCTGTGCTGCCTCCGAGGCTGCCATGTATTCCGCTTCACATGTAGATCCCGCCACGACGCTTTGCTTGCAACTGCACCAGCTTACTGCTCCTCTATTCATAATATACACGTATCCGGTCTGTGACTTCGAGTCATCCGGATCTGTGTCGAAGCTAGCGTCGACGTAACCCTTTACGACGAGCTCTTCGTCACCTCCATAGACGAGAAACATATCCTTAGTCCTCTTCAGGTACTTCAGGATATTCTTGACCGCTGTCCAGTGTTCCTTGCCGGGATTACTTTGGTACCTTCCTACCAAACTTACGGCAAGGTTTACATCAGGTCTGGTACACAGCATGGCATACATAATAGACCCTATGGCCGAGGCATAGGGGATGACACTCATCTCTTCTATATCTTCTGCCGTGGTCGGGCATTGAGCCGTGCTCAATTGCACACCTTGCAATACAGGCAAGAACCCCTTCTTGGACTGATCCATACTGAACTTCTTCAATATCTTGTCAAGGTATGTACTCTGTGAAAGACCAATGAGGCGTCTTGATCTATCTCTATAGATCTTGATGCCTAATATATAAGCAGCTTCTCCAA
>NW_025295083.1:0-1003 GCF_018294505.1 Triticum aestivum | reverse complement strand
AGCAATAGAAACACACAAGAATATGATCCTACAGACTACGAACAAGTGGTGGTGGTGGGTGTCACAAATCCGTCAAGCAAATCTCAAATTCTTACCAGTTCTTACCCAGCAGCAGGCGGTGATCGGCAACCGTTGTAGTCAAAAACTCTCAAAGCTTGGATAGAGCGATTACCAGGGAGAGTCAAACGCACGACGTAGATGTATGTGGAGCTGGGAAGGCTTATAATATGGTAGCAAAAAGGGTCAGCAATAATCAATTCAGAGATGCAAAGTTGAATAAACGCTCAACGACGGTACTGTGCTGGTCCTAGGCTAGACTGTGCTAGAGACGCGAGCCTAGAACACTAACAAAATCACGGCGCGGCACGTAAACAAGGGAAAAGCACACTCTGAATTTTTTTTTCGCTTTTTTTTCTTTTTTCTTTTTTTTTCTTTTTTTTTTGCACTTTTTTTTTGCGCTGCTTTTTTTTGGGTGAAAAATCACTATAATGGCGAGTGTCTCAAAACTCTTCCTAGCTCAAACTGACACGATGGGCACGAAATTTTTTTGACCAATTTTTTTTTTCGACTGCCCGGACCCAAAAACTGGAAACGGGTCAAAAAAAACTTCCTATAATGGCACCTGTCTCAAAACACTCAGAAACACCTAAAAATAGGATAGCCAGAATTTTTTTCGAAAAATGCGTTTTCGAAAAATTTTGGGCCTAAACGGAGCGTGGCTACCCGACTCTTTTTTTTTCCGAAACCTACTCCGGCAAGGAAACACGAATCGGAATCTAGATGGATCTCGAAAACAAACCTAATATGCAAGGAACTCGGATTGGTGGTGGATATATGGTGGTGGTATATGGCAGCGGTGGTGGTAGCGGTGGTAGTATATGGATATGGATCGGTGGTGGTATATGGATACGGATTCGGAGCGGTGGCGGATAAGCGGTGGTGGTAGATGGCAGGGGCGATGATGATGGTGCGGCGGCGGCGTGACAACTTATGACCAGAACTC
>NW_025295082.1:0-1003 GCF_018294505.1 Triticum aestivum | reverse complement strand
TATCCGGTCTCTCTACTCAGAGCTATCCGGATAGGTGTCAAGCTTGCATCGTCGTAACCTTTACGACGAACTCTTTTACCACCTCCATAATCGAGAAAATTTCTTAGTCCACTAGTTACTAAGGATAACTTTGACCGCTGTCCTGTGAGCCATTCTTGGATCACTCTTGTACCCCTTGACTGACTCATGGCAAGGCACACTTCAGGTGCGGTACACAGCATAGCATACTGAAGAGCCTACGTCTTAAGCATAGGGGACGACCTTCGTCCTTTCTCTCTATTCTGCCGTGGTCGAGCTTCAAGTCTTAACTTCGTACCTTACAACTCAGGCAAGAACTCCTTCTTTGACTGGTCCATCTTGAACACCTTCAAGATCATGTCAAGGTATGTGCTCATTTGAAAGTATTATTAAGCATTTTGATCTATCCTTATAGATCTTGATGCTCAATGTTCAAGTAGCTTAATCCAGGTTTTCTATTGAAAAACACCTTTCAAATAACCCTATATGCTTTCTAGAAATTCTACATCATTTCTGATCAACATATACTCATCAGAAATTCTATAGTGCTCCCACTCACTTCTTTGGAAATACAAGTTTCTCATAAACTTTGTATAAATCCAAAATCTTTGATCATCTCATCAAAGCATACATTCCAACTCCGAGATGCTCACTCCAGTCCTTAGAAGGATCGCTGGAGCTAGCATACCTTTTAGCATCCTCAGGATCGACAAAAACCTTTCTGATTGTATTGCATACAACCTTTCCTTACGAAAACTAGTAAGGAAACTTGTCTTGACATCCATCTGCCAGATTTCATAAATGCAGCTAATGCTAACATGATTCCAACGGACTTTAAGCATCGCTACAGATGAGAAAATCTCATCGCAGTCAACTCCTTGAACTTGTGAAAAACTCTTCGCCACAAGTCGAGCTTTATAGATGGTGACATTACCATCCACGTCCGTCTTCTTCTTAAAAGATCCATTTATCTCAATGGATTGCC
>NW_025295081.1:0-1003 GCF_018294505.1 Triticum aestivum | reverse complement strand
TGATATGCCAATTGCTATTTACCCTTCATAAGGACCCTTTTCATCGAATCCGTTCCGACTAAAGTGGGAGAGACTGGCACCCGCTAGCCACCTTATGCACCAAGTGCATGTCAATCGATGGAACCTGTCTCACGTAAGAGTACGTGTAAGGTCGGTCCGGGCCGCTTCATCCCACAATACCGTCGAAACAAGATTGGACTAGTAACGGTAAGCATATTGAACAACATCAACGCCCACAACTACTTTGTGTTCTACTCGTGCAAAGAATCTACGCAATAGACCTAGCTCATGATGCCACTGTTGGGGAACGTAGCAGAAATTCAAAATTTTCCTACGTGTCACCAAGATCTATCTATGGAGAGACCAGCAACGAGTAGAAAGAGAGTGCATCTACATACCCTTGTAGATCGCTAAGCGGAAGCGTTCAAGTGAACGGGGTTGATGGAGTCGTACTCGTCGTGATTCAAATCACCGATGACCAAGTGCCGAACGAACGGCACCTCCGCGTTCAACACACGTACAGCCCGGTGACGTCTCCCACGCCTTGATCCAGCAAGGAGAGAGGGAGAGGTTGAGGAAGACTCCATCCAGCAGCAGCACAACGGCGTGGTGGTGGTGGAGGAGCGTGGCAATCCCGCAGGGCTTCGCCAAGCACCATGGGAGAGGAGGAGTAGGGAGAGAGGTAGGGCTGCGCCAAGAGAGATCGAATCGCGTATTATGGGCAGCCCCTAGGCCTCATATATATAGGGGAAGGGGAGGGCTGCGCCCCCTTTAGGGTTTCCCACCCCAAGGGGCGGCGGCCAGCCTCCAGATGGCATCTGGTGCGGCGGCCAGAGGGGGAGAGAGGGGAGGCGCAGGGAGCATGGGCCTTAGGGCCCATCTGCCCTAGGGTTTGCCCCCTCCCACTCTCCCCTGCGCCTTGGGCCCCTTGTGGGGGGCGCACCAGCCCACCTGGGGCTGGTTCCCTCCCACACATGGCCCATGCAGCCCTCCGGGGTTGGTG
>NW_025295080.1:0-1003 GCF_018294505.1 Triticum aestivum | reverse complement strand
CTTCTGGCATTGCACTAGTACTAGCCTTTGGTGATGCATCATGTTTACTTTTACAGAAAGTTGAAATGGGGATTGTCCAAACCCTAGCATTTTAAGAATTCACCAGGTTCACCTAAAATATTTTCAGTCAATCCAAGTGGCTTCAAAAATGTTCATCATCTTTGGAAAAATGCTGGAAACAGTAACCAGAGATGATGCACATTTTTCCATGTCATTTTGGATCTTTGAACTAATATATATTGTATTTGAGTTGGAGCAAATATATGTTATATATATTTTTAATGCTTCAATAATTCTGATATTTTGTGAGGGGCTCTAGAATATTACTTTCAGTCCCTGCAAAAATTATTGGAAGAAATAAAAATGATTTAGTGTTTGAACTAAATCAAAACAGATTGAAACAAATAGAAAACAATGATTAAAGAAATAAAACAGAGCAAAAATAAAAAGGGAGACGGCCACCTGGGCCACTTACCTGCTTACCTGCCCGGCCCAGCTCCTCCCGCTGGCCCAGCCCGCCACTGCTACCCCCCTGTCGTCTTCTTCCCTCGCCAGAAGGACGCGGGCACGCGCCCGGCGCGCGCGGCCACGCGCCCCGGCCACCTCCTCCCTGCCTGGCTGCCTCCTCCTTCCCTGGTTCCCTCCCGCGACGCCACGCCACCCCCTCGGACCCCTCTCACTCTTCCTCGAGGCCCCGCTCCTCTGCTCTTTCTCTCTCGCCCGAACCCGAACACAGCCGTCGCCACCGACGCCGTTCGCCGCGGCCACCATCCCCCTCTCGCCTCCCCGACGCCTCCCAGAGCTCCGCAAGTCCTCCCTCGTCCTCCTCGTCGTCTCACGCGACCAGAAGAGCCCCGGAACGCCGCCCCGACGTTTTCCCCCTCGCCGGCCGCCGAGGATCTGCTCCGTCGAATTCGGCCACTCCGGCGCGTCTCCGAGCCCACTGAGCCACCCTGCTGCATCCCTGTGAGCTTGCCGTCGTTTCCCCTCACCTCTCTCTCTC
>NW_025295079.1:0-1003 GCF_018294505.1 Triticum aestivum | reverse complement strand
GCCTTCTTATCCGCTAAGTACTTAGGGCAGTTCCGCTTCCAGTGACCGCTTCCCTTGCAATAAAAGCACTCAGTCTCGGGCTTGGGTCCATTCTTTGGCTTCTTCCCGGCAGCTTGCTTGCCGGGCGCGGCAACCTCCTTGCCGTCCTTCTTGAAGCTCTTTTTACCCTTGCCTTTCTTGAACTTAGTGGTTTTATTGATCATCAACACTTGATGTTCCTTCCTGACTTCTACCTCCGCTGATTTCAGCATAGCAAATACTTCAGGAATGGTCTTTTCCATCCCCTGCATATTGAAGTTCATCACAAAGCTCTTGTAGCTTGGTGGAAGCGACTGGAGGATTCTGTCAATGACCGCATCATCCGGGAGATTAACTCCTAGCTGAGTCAAGCGGTTATGCAACCCAGACATAGTGAGTATGTGCTCACTGACAGAACTGTTTTCCTCCATCTTACAGCTGAAGAATTTGTCGGGGACTTCATATCTCTCGACCCGGGCATGAGCTTGGAAAACCATTTTTAGCTCTTCGAACATCTCATATGCTCCATGTCTCTCAAAACGCTTTTGGAGCCCCGACTCTAGGCTGTAAAGCATGCCGCACTGAACGAGGGAGTAGTCATCGAAACGTGCCTGCCAAGCGTTCATAACATCTTGTTCTGCAGGGAGAACGGGTGCGTCACCAAGCGGTGCTTGTAGGACATAATCTTTCTTGGCAGCTATGAGGATGATCCTCAGGTTCCGGACCCAGTCCGTATAGTTGCTGCCATCGTCTTTCAGCTTAGTTTTCTCTAGGAACGCGTTGAAGTTGAGGACTACGTTGGCCATTTGATCTACAAGACATATTGCAAAGATTTTAGACTAAGTTCATGATAATTAAGTTCAACTAATCAAATTATTAGTGAACTCCCACTTAGATTAGACATCCCTCTAGTCATCTAAGTATTACATGATCCGAGTTAAACTAGACCGTGTCCGATCATCACGTGAGACGGACTAGTCAACAT
>NW_025295078.1:0-1003 GCF_018294505.1 Triticum aestivum | reverse complement strand
TAAACGCACCCAGGGATCGTCAATCGTGGAAATCGCTCTTGGACCCCAAAATGGTGAGTGATAGTCCACGAAACGGGCCAGAATTGGCCAAAAATGTGAGTGTTGATGACCATCACGTAAACGCACCCTGGGGTTCGTTAATCGTGGAAATCACTCCGGGACCCCAGAACGGTGAGTAATAGTCCACGAAACGGGTCAGAATCGGCCAAAACTGCGAGTGTTGATGACCGACACGTAAGCGCTCCTTGGGGTTCAACAACTATGGAAATTGTTTCGGGACCCCAAAACTATGAGTAATAGTCCACGAAACGGGTCAGAATTGGCCAAAATAGTGAGTGTTGACGACGGACACGTAAACGCACCCCGGGGATCGTCAATCGTGGAAATCGCTCTCGCACCCTAAAACGGTGAGTAATAGTGCACGAAACAGACCAGAATCGACAAAAACTGCGAGTGTTGATGACCGACACGTAAACGCGCCCCGGCGTTCGTCAATCGTGCAAATCACTTCAGGACCCCAAAACAATGAGTAATAGTCCACGAAACGGGACATAAACGCACCCCAGGGTTCGTCAATCATGGAAATCACTTCAGGACCCCCAAAAAGTGTGCAATAGTCCATGAAACGGACCAGAATCGGCCGGAACTGCGATTGTTGATGACCGACACGTAAGCGCACCTTGGGGTTCAACAACTATGGAAATCATTTCGGGGCCCCTAAACTGTGAGTAATAGTCCACGAAACGGGTCAGAATTGGCCAAAGCAGTGAGTGTTGACGACGGACACGTAAACGCACCCCAGGGATCGTCAATCGTGGAAACCCCTCTGGGACCCCAAAAAGGTAAGTAGTAGTGCACGAAACGGACCAGAATCGACAAAAACTTCGAGTGTTGATGACCGACACGTAAACGCACCCCGGGGTTCGTTAATCGTGGAAATCAATCCGGGACCCCAAAACAGTGAGTAATAGTCCACCAAACGGGCCAGAATCGGCCAAAACTA
>NW_025295077.1:0-1003 GCF_018294505.1 Triticum aestivum | reverse complement strand
TCAACCTTTTCAGAGTTCATTTGAAATGCTTTTCAATTTTAGGGTCTTATAGCTCAAAATAATTAGTAAATGCATGAAAAATAACAAATGAAGTCAGAAAGGATTGAAAAATGATGATGTGGCTTTGAATGGTGCATTTTGAACACACACAAAGTCAGGAGTTCAAATAAGCTTTAAAAAATGAAATCCCTTTGTAAAAGATGAGTTTCCGGATGAAATCCTGATACTTTGAAAGAGATTGTCCGTTTTTTACACGAAGTGCATCCAGTTTTTGCCGTAACCCTCTCAAATTTCTTGCACATGCTATGTGGATGAAATGATGATATCATGCCAACTTTCAACCTTTTCAGTGTTCATTTGAAATGCTTTTCAATTTTAGGGTCTTATAGCTCAAAATAATTAGTAAATGCATGAAAAATAACAAATGAAGTCAAAAAGGATTAAAAATGATGATGTGGATTTGAATGGTGCATTTTGAACACACACAAAGTAAGGAGTTCAAATAAGTTTAAAAAATGAAATCCCTTTGTAACAGACGAGTTTCCGGATGAAATCCTGATACTTTGAAAGAGATTGTCCGTTTTGTACACGAAGTGCATCCAGTTTTTGCCGTAACCCTCTCAACTTTCTTGCACATGCTATGTGGATGAAATGATGATATCATGCCAACTTTCAACCTTTTCAGAGTTCATTTGAAATGCTTTTCAATTTTAGGGTCTTATAGCTCAAAATAATTAGTAAATGCATGAAAAATAACAAATGAAGCCAGAAAGGATTGAAAAATGATGATGTGGCTTTGAATGGTGCATTTTGAACACACACAAAGTCAGGAGTTCAAATAAGTTTTGAAAAATGAAATCCCTTTGTAACAGACGAGTTTCAGGATGAAATCCTGATACTTTGAAAGAGATTGTCCGTTTTGTACACGAAGTGCATCCGGTTTTTGCCGTAACCCTCTCAACTTTCTTGCACATGCTATGTGGATGAAATGATGATATCATGC
>NW_025295076.1:0-1003 GCF_018294505.1 Triticum aestivum | reverse complement strand
GTTGTTCAGTTTCTAACTCCCAAGTAAGATATATATCAGGAACATATCTACCCTCAAATGGTGGAATATTCAATTTCAGTTTAGGAATATGGACATCATCGCGTACCTGAGGTGGTGGTGCAGGCCTACCATTACGAATATATACCTGAGGTCGACCTGCTGGTGGTGGTACAGGTGGCTGCACGTAGTGTTGATTTTGATCAACCTCATCCTCATAGTCTCCCACATAATCATCCTCCTCCGCATCAGCAGCAGGAGCCACAGAAGTATCAACAGCAGCACCAACAGTTTGGCCAAACGCAAGAGGAACACGGCTTGCTCGGCGGAGGTCTGCTTCGCGACGTGGAGGCAGACGTTGTTGTTGTTGGAGAGGTGCGTTAGCTGCAGCGGGTGGTGGTGGTGGAAGACGCGCGAGCAATTCATTAAACTTGTTATCGAGCTTTGTTTCGAACGTCTTCTCAAAACCAGTGATCTTCTCCATGGCCTCTTCAAAATTGTTCAGCACATCTTGCACCTGTTCAGTCATCATTTGCTGAAACTTATCATGAAGCTCCTTGTTCGATAAATTCTCCCAATCGATCTCGTCGGCTTGTGATCCTGGCATGGTTAGCAGCAATAGAAACACACAAGAATATGATCCTACAGACTACGAAGAAGTGGTGGTGGTGGGTGTCACAAATCCGTCAAGCAAATCTCAAATTCTTACCAGTTCTTACCCAGCAGCAGGCGGTGATCGGCAACCGTTGTAGTCAAAAACTCTCAAAGCTTGGATAGAGCGATTACCAGGGAGAGTCAAACGCACGACGTAGATGTATGTGGAGCTGGGAAGGCTTATAATATGGTAGCAAAAAGGGTCAGCAATAATCAATTCAGAGATGCAAAGTTGAATAAACGCTCAACGACGGTACTGTGCTGGTCCTAGGCTAGACTGTGCTAGAGACGCGAGCCTAGAACACCAACAAAATCACGGCGCGGCACGGAAACAAGGGAAAAGCACACTCTG
>NW_025295075.1:0-1003 GCF_018294505.1 Triticum aestivum | reverse complement strand
GAGACGAGATTCTTGTTTAGTGGGGGTGAGTTGTCACATCCCTAGCTTCTGGTAATGCACTAGGCTAGACCTCTTGCTGCATCATGTTTAAATTCAAACGAAATTTGAATTGAGGAATTTTCAAAGCCTCAGAAACCTCTAAAAATAACCAACAGTTAAATCTTCTCAAATGTGTCCAAGAAAATGTTCCTGTTATCCTCTGGAAATATTGGCAAGAGGTAAAATCCAAACCAATATTTTTGGTGTCTCAGAAACATTTAATTTGGGCATTTGAATTAAAGCAATAATTATTTGAATTGGATTTATATCTACTATTAAATAAATATAGGTCCAATAATTCTGAAATATTTTGTGGAGCATTGTTTTAATTCTTTTAGCTCCTAAAAATATTGTCAGAAGCAAAATAAATTGAATTGGTTTCAAAACCAAATTCAAAACAAACCTGCAAAATAGAAAACTGAAATAATTAGAAAAAGAGAGAGAGAGAAGCCCAGCTTACCTGGCCTCACCCGTGCAGTCCACCAGAACTGGCCCAGCTGGCCAGCCCATCTGGCCGGCCCAGCCCACCTCCTCCTCCCCCTTGTCCTCTTCCTCCTCTGCCAGGAGGACGGACACCGCATGCACGCGCGCACGCGAGGCCTCCACCTCCTGCTTCGCCGTGGCAGCCTCCCCGACTCCCTCGCGACGCCACGGAGACGCCCTCGACCCCCTCGACCGCCTCTCTCTCTCTGGACCCCCTCTCTCCCTCCCCTGACTCTCTTCCCCGAGCCACCCGAGAGTCGCCGTCGCCGCCGCTCGCCATAGCCACGGCCACCGACCACCACTCGCCTCGCCGACCAATCCAGAAGGACCGCATCGTCGTCCTCCTCGTCCACCCCGAGCCAAGCAACCAGGGGAGCGCTGCATCGCCGCCCGGACGTCTTCTCCAACCTCGGTGCCGGCGATCTCCGTCGCTTGATTCGCCGCGTCCAGAGCCTCCCCGGCCCCGCCGTCTGCACCGTCT
>NW_025295074.1:0-1003 GCF_018294505.1 Triticum aestivum | reverse complement strand
TATTTGAATTCCTGACTTTTTGTGTGTTCAAAATGCACCATTCAAAGGCACATCATCATTTTTCAATCCTTTCTCACTTCATTTGTTATTTTTCATGCATTTACTAATTATTTTGAGCTATAAGACCCTAAAATTGAAAAGCATTTCAAATGAACTATGAAAAGGTTGAAAGTTGGCATGATATCATCATTTCATCCACATAGCATGTGCAAGAACGTTGAGAGGGTTACGGCAAAAACTGGATGCACTTCGTGTTCAAAACGGACAATCTCTTTCAAAGTATCAGGATTTCATCCGGAAACTCGTCTGTTACAAAGGGATTTCATTTTTTAAACTTATTTGAACTCCTGACTTTTTGTGTGTTCAAAATGCACCATTGAAAGCCACATCATCATTTTTCAATCCTTTCTCACTTCATTTGTTATTTTTCATGCATTTACTAATTATTTTGAGCTATAAGACCCTAAAATTGAAAAGCATTTCAAATGAACTCTGAAAAGGTTGAAAGTTGGCATGATATCATCATTTCATCCACATAGCATGTCTAAGAAAGTTGAGAGGGTTACGGCAAAAACTGGATGCACTTCGTGTACAAAACGGACAATCCCTTTCAAAGTATCAGGATTTCATCCAGAAACTCGTCTGTTACAAAGGGATTTCATTTTTTAAAACTTATTTAAAATCCTGACTTTTTGTGTGTTCAAAATGCACCATTCAAAGCCACATCATCATTTTTCAATCCTTTCTCACTTCATTTGTTATTTTTCATGCATTTACTAATTATTTTGAGCTATAAGACCCAAAAATTGAAAAGCATTTCAAATGAACTCTGAAAAGGTTGAAAGTTGGAATGATATCATCATTTCATCCACATAGCATGTGCAAGAAAGTTGAGAGGGTTACGGCAGAAACTGGATGCACTTCGTGTACAAAACGGACAATCTCTTTCAAAGTATCAGGATTTCATCCGGAAACTCGTCTGTTACAAAGGGATTTCATTTTT
>NW_025295073.1:0-1003 GCF_018294505.1 Triticum aestivum | reverse complement strand
GAACTAGCTCTATAGCCTAGTACAAATAATTTTACACTAGAGTTGAACTAGCTCTATAAGCTAGTTCAAATAATTTTACACTAGAGTTGAACTAGCTCTATAAGCTAGTTCAAATAATTTTACACTAGAGTTGAACTAGCTCTATAAGCTAGTTCAAATAATTTTACACTAGAGTTGAACTAGCTCTATAAGCTAGTTCAAATAATTTTACACTAGAGTTGAACAAGCTCTATAACCTAGTTCAAATAATTTAACACTAGAGTTGAACTAGCTCTATAAGCTAGTTCAAATAGTTTTACACTAGAGTTGAACTAGCTCTATAGCCTAGTACAAATAGTTTTACACTAGAGTTGAACTAGCTCTATAAGCTAGTTCAAATAATTTTACACTAGAGTTGAACTAGCTCTATAAGCTAGTTCAAATAATTTTACACTAGAGTTGAACTAGCTCTATAGCCTAGTACAAATAATTTTACACTAGAGTTGAACTAGCTTTATAGCCTAGTACAAATAATTTTACACTAGAGTTGAACTAGCTCTATAAGCTAGTTCAAATAATTTTACACTAGAGTTGAACTAGCTCTATAAGCTAGTTCAAATAATTGTACACTAGAGTTGAACTAGCTCTATAGCCTAGTACAAATAATATTACACTAGAGTTGAACTAGCTCTATAAGCTTGCACAAATAATTTCAAACTAGAGTTGAACTAGCTCTATAAGCTAGTTCAAATAATTTTACACTAGAGTTGAACTAGCTCTATGGCCTAGTACAAATAATTTTACACTAGAGTTGAACTAGCTCTATAAGCTTGTACAAATAATTTTACACTGGAGTTGAACTAGCTCTATAAGCTTGTACAAATAATTTAACACTAGAGTTGACTAGCTCTATAGTCTAGTACAAATAATTTTACACTAGAGTTGAACTAGCTCTATAAGCTAGTTCAAATAATTTTACACTAGAGTTGAACTAGCACTATAGCCTAGTACAAATAATTTTACA
>NW_025295072.1:0-1003 GCF_018294505.1 Triticum aestivum | reverse complement strand
CCTGAAATTGAAAAGCATTTCAAATGAACTCTGAAAAGGTTGAAAGTTGGCATGGTATCATCATTTGACCCACATAGCATGTGCAAGAATGTAGAGAGGGTTACGGCAAAAACTGGATGCACTTCGTGTACAAAACGGACAATCTCTTTCGAAATATCAGGGTTTCATACGGAAACTCGTCTGTTACAAAGGGGTTTCATTTTTTTGACCTTATTTGAACTCCATAGTTTTTCTGTGCTCAAAATGCACCATTCAAAGCCACATCATCAATTTTCAACCCTTTCTGACTTCATTTGTTATTTTTCATGTATTTACTGATTATTTTGAGCTATAAGACCCTGAAATTGAAAAGCATTTCAAATGTACTCTGAAAAGGTGGAAAGTTGGCATGGTATCATCATTTAACCCACATAGCATGTGCAAGAAAGTAGAGAGGGTTACGGCAAAACTGGATGCACTTCGTGTACAAAACGGACAATCTCTTTCGAAGTATCAGGGTTTCATACGGATCCTTGTCTGTCACAAAGGGATTTCAATTTTTTTGAACTTATTTTAAATCCATAGTTTTTCTGTGCTCAAAATGCACCATTCAAAGCCACATCATCAATTTTAAACCCTTTCTGACTTAATTTGTTATTTTTCATTCATTTACTGATTATTTTGAGCTATAAGACCCTGAAATTGGAAAGCATTTCAAATGAACTCTGAAAAGGTTGAAACTTGGCACGGTATCATCATTTGACCCACATAGCATGTGCAAGAATGTAGAGAGGGTTACGACAAAAACTGGATGCACTTCGTGTACAAAACGGACAATCTCTTTCGAAGTATCAGGGTTTCATACGGAAACTCGTCTGTTACAAAGGGGTTTCATTTTGTTTGAACTTATTTGAACTCCATAGTTTTTCTGTGCTCAAAATGCACCATTCAAAGCCACATCTTCAATTTTCAACCCTTTCTGACTACATTTGTAATTTTTCATGCATTTACAGGTTATTTTGAG
>NW_025295071.1:0-1003 GCF_018294505.1 Triticum aestivum | reverse complement strand
GAAATGGGCCAGAATCGGCCAAAATGGCGAGTGTTAATGTCATGCACGTAAGCGCACCTTGGGGTCCATAAACCAAGAAAATCGCTTCGGGACCCCAAAACGGTCAGTAATAGTCCACGAAACGGGCCAGAATCGGCCAAACCTGCGAGTGTTGAGGACCGATAGGTAAATGCACCCCGAGGTTCATCAATCGTGGAAATCGCTCCAAGACCTCAAAATGGTGAGTAATAGTCCACGAAATGCGCCAAAATCGGCCAAAACTGCAAGTGTTGATGACCTACACGTAAACGCACCTCGGGGATCATTAATCGTGGAAATCGCTCCAGGACCTCAAAAAGGTGAGCAATAGCCCATGAGACGGGACGAATTAGCCAAAACCGCGAGTGTCGATGACCTGCACGTAAGCACGTAATAGGACCTTGTAGTTCAACAAGCAAGGAAATCGCACGGGGACACCAAAATGGTGAGTAATAGCCCATGAAACGGGCCAGAATCGGGCAAACCGGAGAGTGTTGATGAATGACACGTAAGCGCTTCTTGGGGTTCAGCAACCATTAAAATCGCTTCGGGACCCAAAATGGTGATTAATAGTCCATGAAACAGGCCAGAATCAGCGAAAATTGTGAGTGTTAATGACCTACACGTAAGCGCACATTAGGGTTCAGTAACCATAAAATCGCTCCGAAACCCCAAATCAATGAGTAATAGCCCATGAAACGGGCCAAAATCGGCCAAAATGGCGATTGTTGATGAACGACACGTAAGCACACCTTGGGCTTCGGCAACCATAAAAATCGCTCTGGGACCCCAAATTGGTGAGTAGTAGTCCACGAAACGGGCCAGAATCGGCCAAAACAGCGAGTGTTAATGACCTGCACGTAAGCGCACCTCGGGGTTCAGAAACCATGGAATTTGCTCCTTACCCCAAAACGGTGAGTACTAGTCTATGAAACGGGTCAGAATCATCAAAGAGGTGAGTGCTGATGAACGATACATAAGCGCA
>NW_025295070.1:0-1003 GCF_018294505.1 Triticum aestivum | reverse complement strand
CAACATTAGATTTACTAATGAATGTACTTTCACATCATATAGATTTATTATGATAAATGTCCATATTGTTTTCTATAAACTTGGTCAAACTTTACGAAGTTTGACTTCAGTCAACTCTAATATGCAAAGTAAATAAAAACGGAGGGAGTATAAGCACAGACTTGTCAGAATGGATTCTGCGAATCCCAAGATGACAACAAGCGAGAGGGATTTCGGGTGCAGCTGCGCTCGAGCACCAAAACGCCTTGTCCTGAACAACACATTGTCCTATGTTAAATATAACAGACATCTAATTTCTTGAGCATGTTTATAGGCATATAATTTCTCAAGGAAAATCCCTCAAATTTGGGGTGATATTTTTTCTTGAGCAGATCGAACAGGACATTATTGCAACCACAAACCTTCTCCTTGCAGGTAGTAACAAACAAGGAACATAACATACTCACACGGAGCACGGTGAATGAAAAAGGTTGCCACAGCAAGAAGCAGTGATTAATTTTAGGAATAGCTTTCTTGACGAAGTGCTTGAGGCGAAGGATGTCAGGGTCGTAGGTCACTCCCCCCCCCATTTGGGCGCTAGACCAAGGACACGAGCCTGTGTACCCAAAGTCCCAAACCCAACCACCTTGGCGGTGCAATTGCTGCAGTTTCAGAGAAGCCATTGCTGCAGCCCACCGAGCTCAGGAAAAGAAGGCGGGGATCTTCAGCGAGCACTACCGTCTGTTCCTTCCATGCCGTCCTATACTAATTATTACCATCAATGAACTTTAATTATGATGCAAAAACTTTCCAGGAAACCATAGAAGCAGACCTATGAATGGATTTACCACTGTTGTCTCAAAGGCATGCTGATTAAATATTATGTGTAAAAAAACAGGTGTTACTTGTGACTTGTGAAAGTGCAGCTTGTGCTAATGAAATAAAGTGATTGATCCATTCCAGTTTGATGTGCAGGAAGCTGGACAAGGAATTGAGGAATGAAATGCTTATGAAGAGGCGGGCA
>NW_025295069.1:0-1004 GCF_018294505.1 Triticum aestivum | reverse complement strand
CTTAAGACAAGGAAAAAATTCTGTAGAAGAATATTATCAGGAATTACAAACTGGCATGATTAGATGTGGTATTGTTGAGGAGAATGAAGCTATGCTTGCACGTTTTCTGGGTGGATTAAATAGAGAGATTCAGACCATTCTAGACTATAAGGAGTATACTAATATCACTCGTTTATTCCATCTTGCTTGTAAAGCTGAACGTGAAGTGCAGGATCGACAAGCATTGGGGCGAACTAACTTTTCTGCAGGCCGACCTTCATCATGGACACCACGTGCATCTTCTACTTCAACTGCACCAGCACCTCCATCCGGTGCCACCTCCAGCCGTGATACAAAAAAACAGGCACAACCACCATTATCTGCCAAGAGCGCACCTGCGGGGCCTGCACAGCGTTCTTCTTCTTCCATGGCATCAACAGGGCACACAAGTGATATTATTTGTCATCGTTGTAAGGGAGGAGGTCATTATGCGAGGGAATGCAAATCTCCGCGTGTGATGATTGCTACCGCGGATGGTGGATATGAGTCCGCTAGTGACTATGATGAGGAGACATTGGCTCTTATTACACGTGAAGAATATGGTGGAGATGATTCTGATCATGAGACGCAATACATGGCTCCTGAAGACGCTGACAGGTATGAATGTTTAGTTGCTCAACGTGTTTTGAGTGTGCAGGTCACACAAGCTGAGCAAAATCAGAGGCACAATTTGTTCCATACCAAGGGAGTTGTGAAGGAACGTTCTGTGCGCGTCATAATAGACGGAGGGAGCTGCAACAACTTGGCTAGCATGGAGATGGTGGAGAAGCTTTCTCTCACCACAAGACCACATCCACATCCTTACTACATCCAATGGTTCAACAACAGCGGCAAGGTTAAGGTAACACGTACTGTTCGTGTGCATTTTAGTATCTCTACATATGCTGATTATGTTGATTGTGATGTGGTTCCTATGCAAGCATGTTCCTTATTACTTGGTAGACCATGGCAATTTGATAAAAATT
>NW_025295068.1:0-1004 GCF_018294505.1 Triticum aestivum | reverse complement strand
CCGGTAAACCGGGCTGTAGCGGGCTAACAGGACTCCGGTACTCAAAGCGTGACATTTCCCCGAAGGGACAGACACAGGAACAAAGAAGGACACATGCCGGCCAGCCTAAGTGTTCCAGAGCAGTAGCAAGCTACCATGGCTCAGCGGTAACACTAGGAGACATTTCCCGGTAAGAGAGGCTACTAAAGATAAACAACTAGATAGTCAGATCCCACACATACCAAGCATTTCAATCATACACACAATATGCTCGATATGTGCAAATACAACGAAGCATCACAACATGACTCTACGACACAAGTACTTTATTTAAGGCTCAGGGAGCCATACATAACATACACAAAGGTACGGGTCTCACGACCCAACATACAAGTCATACAGTCATACAAACCAGCAGCGGAAGTACATTGTCTAAGTACAGACAACTAGTAAAATAAAAGAGGCTTGGAAAGCCTAGCTATACTACGTGGTCCATCACAAGCTCAGGGTCACCACCTGGGTCTTTTGCCTACTCGTTGATGTCAACGTCTACATAGAACCCATCAGAAGGGGTTGCAGCGTCTTCTGTAAAAATGTAGATTATAGCAACATGAGTACAAAGGTACTCAGCAAGACTTACATCAGATCCTACATACATGCATAGTATCAAGAAGGGTTGGTGGAGTTATTGCAGCAAGCCAGCTTTGACTCTTGGCTAGGCTATCCTACGATACTCCAACTTGAAATGGTTTTGCGTACACGAGTCCACTACTCACCACTTCAATACACTACCGAGGATCCACCTCCGTCTTCCTACGGAAGAGCCATCCTCGGCACTCACACTTATCTTGAGGCTTTTAGTAGTTTCCATTTACTTGTCTATGAACTGTATAGGCAACCAAGTAGTCCTTTACCGCGGACGCGGCTATTCGAATAGATCATGTTAACCCTGCAGGGGTGTACTTCTTCATACATGTTTCCACCACTTAGCGTCTGCACACGACATGTGCTCGGCAGACTTCAAG
>NW_025295067.1:0-1004 GCF_018294505.1 Triticum aestivum | reverse complement strand
GTAGGCACGTGGCACGGTGTACCGGGCGCCCGTTTGGTGTCTCGGGAACCCTGTTCACATCGTTTGGGGCTGTGAGCGAAACTCCGGCCGGATCTCCTCATGGATGGAACCCGAATAGGCGATAAACCTGGACTAGAGACTTAGGTGATTAGGTAGGTCGTGGCCGACACCCACGTTGGGCTTCCGCTTGAAGGTTGCCGAGTACATGTCGTGTAAACGACGGTAAGTGGTGAGAGCGTGTGTGAAGAAGTACACCCCTGCAGGGTTAATATGATCTATTCGAATAGCCGTGTCCGCGGAAAAGGACTTCTGGGTTGCTTATATCAGTTCATAGACAAGTGAAAGTGGATACTCTAAAATACGCAAGATAAGCGTGAGTGCTATGGATGGCGTTCTCGTAGGGAGACGGGAGCGATTCCATAGTGGAGTATTGATATGGTGAATATGTGGACTCGTGTGCGCCACCTCAAAAGAGTTACTTGCAGTCGTAGTTAGGATAGCCACCGAGTCAAAGCTGGCTTGCTACAGTTAAACCCCACCATCCCTTTGTTGATAATGATGCATATGTAGTTAGTTCTGATGTAAGTCTTGCTGGGTACATTTGTACTCACGTTTGCATATTTTATGTTTTGCAGAGAGACTTCAGTCTCATTAGTAGTTCCGCTTGGACTTCGACGTTTAGCTTGATACCTCAGCTACGATCTTGTGCCCTCGGCAGGATCTGAACGATAGTCAGGCTTCTCAGCCTTTTTCATTTATAGATGTCTGTACTCAGACATGATAGCCTCCGCTTGTGCTTTGACTTGTATGCTCTGATTGTTGGGTCGTGAGACCCATGTTTGTAATGTCTCGCTCCTCGGAGCCTATTGAATAAATTACTTGAGTCGTAGAGTCATTTTGTGATGCCATGTTGTATTGCACATATCGAGCATATTGTGTGTATGTTATTGAAATGCTTGGTATGTGTGGGATCTGACCATCTAGTTGTTTATCTTTAGTAGCCT
>NW_025295066.1:0-1004 GCF_018294505.1 Triticum aestivum | reverse complement strand
TCGTCGCTATACTATGCTTTCACAACTTGACTTCAAAATATTTGGTTTGGAGACCATCAAAGATCAATATGTGCATGATGCTGATTTTAAAGATGTATTGCAGAATTGTAAAGAAGGAAGAACCTGGAACAAGTTTGTCGTTAATGATGGATTTGTGTTCCGTGCTAACAAGCTATGCATTCCAGCTAGCTCTCTTCGTCTTTTGTTGTTGCAGGAGGCGCATGGAGGAGGATTAATGGGACACTTTGGCGTGAAGAAGACGGAGGACGTACTTGCTACACATTTCTTTTGGCCAAAGATGAGACGGGATGTTGAGCGTTTTGTTGCTCGCTGCACTACATGTCGAAAAGCTAAGTCACGACTCAATCCTCATGGTTTATATATGCCTTTGCCTGTACCTAGTGTTCCTTGGGAGGATATATCTATGGACTTTGTTTTAGGTTTACCTCGAACAAAGAAGGGGAGGGATAGCATATTTGTTGTCGTGGATAGATTCTCGAAAATTTCACACTTTATACCATGTCATAAAAGTGATGATGCTGTTAATGTTGCTGATTTGTTCTTTCGTGAAATTATTCGCTTGCATGGTGTGCCAAATACTATTGTTTCAGATCGTGATACTAAATTTCTTAGCCACTTTTGGAGATGTTTATGGGCTAAGTTGGGGACCAAACTGCTTTTTAGTACTACTTGTCACCCCCAAACTGATGGACAAACTGAAGTAGTCAATAGAACATTGTCTACAATGCTTAGGGCTGTTTTGAAGAATAATAAGAAAATGTGGGAAGAATGCTTGCCTCATATTGAGTTTGCTTATAATCGTTCATTGCATTCTACTACTAAGATGTGCCCTTTTGAAATTGTGTATGGTTTCCTACCTCGTGCACCTATTGATTTGTTGCCTCTTCCATCTTCGGAGAAGGTTAATTTTGATGCTAAACAACGTGCTGAATTGATCTTAAAAATGCATGAGTTAACTAAGGAAAACATTGAGCGTATGAATG
>NW_025295065.1:0-1004 GCF_018294505.1 Triticum aestivum | reverse complement strand
GGGTGGGCTGGCCGACTGGGCCGGCCGGTTGGCTAGCTGGGTCGGTTGGCCCGGGGGTTTGGGGGGTTTCTTTTTCTTTTTTTTGTTAGTTTGTTTTTCTATTTTATTTCTTTTCTTCTTTTCTGTTTTATTAAATTTCGGTGTTTATGAAAAACCCAAGTTGCACCTAAAATATTTTTAATACTTATGCCACTACCGCAAATTAACTTGGCACCTAATATAAAACCATTTGTAATTGTTTATTATTTTATAATCATTTAACTAATTGTTTTGCTACTATTATATTCATTTTGAGTATTTACATATTTTATACAAGTGTGGTTTCTCCACCATAATTACCTACGCATTATTTGGCACCACCAGAACATTTTAGTTTTATTATTTGAAAACTTTTGTTGTTTGCCTATATTTTAAATTTGAATTTGAATCGTTTTGAACTAACACGAGTTTACCAACAGTAAACGAGGTGACGTGGCATCATTAGCAGAGGTTTACTGTAGCTTAATTACCCGGGCGTCAGAATTCTCCTCCACTACAAGAAATCTCGTCCCGAGATTTAAGAGGGGAGTAAGGGGGAAGTTCTGGTTATTCTAATGGATCTTCTCGAAGAAGTTAATCCCTTTCGTTGATGTCTTCAATTCTTTATTCCAAAGCATCATGATGAAGTTGTCGTCCTTTCTTCGGGGAACTCCATCGTACTTACGAATAGGTACGGGGCAGCTCTACAATGATAGGATGTTATAAGGGAAATTCATCTGGGGGTATCCCAAGAATGAACATATGAGTATCTCTCGAGTTGAACAAATGACACACATCGAGAGCAAAGTAAGACGGTGTAATAAGAAGTTTCAAGCGGATAGGCAATCATTCATTGCCTGAAGCAGAGTGCGAAAGGGGTTCAGAGCAACGGGAATAAGTATTGTGTCCGATACCAGAATAGATCAACAGGCAAGTGGCCCGTGAATTACATACATAGTCAAGCACGAGGAATAACTCTGACAACA
>NW_025295064.1:0-1004 GCF_018294505.1 Triticum aestivum | reverse complement strand
AGTGTTGATGACCGATACGTAAACGCACCCCGGGGTTTGTTAATCAAGGAAAGCACTCCGGGACCCCAAAACAGTGAGTAATAGTCCATGAAACGGGCCAGAATCGGCCAAAACTACGAGTGCCACAAAACGAGCCCGAATCGGCCGAAACTGCGAGTGTTGATGATCGACACGTGAACGCACCCCGGGGTTTGTTAATTGCGCAAGTCACACCGGGACCCCAAACAGTGAGTAATAGTCCACGAAACGGGCCAGAATCGGCCACAACTGTGAGTGTTCATGACCGGTACGTAAACGCATTTTGGGGTTCAACAACTATGGAAATCGCTTCGGGACCCCTAAATGTTGAGTAATAGTCCTCGAATCGCGTCAGAATTGGCCCAAACTGTGAGTGTTGAGGACAGACACGCAAACGCACCCCGAGAATTGTCAATCATGGAAATCGCTCTGGGACGCCAAAATGGTGAATAATCGTGTACGAAATGGACCAGAGTCGACCAAATTTGTGTGTTGATGACTGACATGTAAACGCACCACGGAGTTCGTCAATCGTGGAAATCACTGCGGGACGGCCAAAACTAATTAATAGTGCAAGAAACGGGCCAAAATCGGCCCAAACTGCGATTGTTGATGATCAACACGTAAGCGCACCATGGGGTTCAACAACCATGGAAATCGCTTTGGGGCCCCAAAACGGTGAGTAATAGTCGACGAAACGGGCCAGAAGCGGCCCAAAATGCGAGTGTTGCTAACCGACACATAAACGCACCCCGGTGTTCGTCAATCATGGAAATCACACCGGGACGCCAAAACAGAGTAATAGTCCAAGAAACGGGCCAGAATTGGCAAAAGCTATGAATGTTGATGACAGACACGTAAGTGCACCTTGGAGTTCAACAACCATGGAAATCGCTCTGGGACCCCAAAGCGGCGAGTAATAGTGCACGAAACGGACCAGAATCGGCCAAAATTATGAGTGTTGATGACCGAAACGTAAACGCACA
>NW_025295063.1:0-1004 GCF_018294505.1 Triticum aestivum | reverse complement strand
AGTTCGACTACGGAGTTGACGACCCCTCTCTCTTGCCAGAGCAACCAGGCAAGCCCCCCCCCCTGATCACCAGATATCGCCTATTCTCCTCTATACTGCTTGCATTAGAGTAGTGTAGCATGTTACTGCTTTCGTTAATCCTATTCTGATGCATAGCCTGACATTGTCGCTACATCTGTTGATACCTTACCTGCAATCCTAAATGCTTAGTATAGGATGCTAGTTTATCATCATTGGCCCTACATTCTTGTCAGTCTGCCTTGCTATACTATCGGGCCGTGATCACTTGGGAGGTGATCACGGGTATATACTATACATACATACATACTATATAGATGGTGACTAAAGTCGGGTCAGCTCATTGAGTACCCGCAAGTGATTCTGACGAGGGGGCTGAAAGGACAGGTGGCTCCATCCCGGTAGAGGTGGGCCTGGGTTCCCGACGGCCCTCGACTGTTACTTTGTGGCGGAGCGACAGGGCAGGTTGAGACCACCTAGGAGACAGGTGGGCCTGGCCCTGTTCGGCGTTCGCGGATACTTAACACGCCTAACGAGATCTTGGTATTTGATCTGAGTCTGGCTACGAGCCTATACGCACTAACCATCTACGTGGGAGTAGTTATGGGTATCCCGACGTCGTGGTATCAGCCGAAGCACTTCAGACGTCAGCGACGGAGCGGCGCGCGCCGAATTGGACTGGAACGCCACTAGGCTAGGTCTGCTTTCGGCCGCCCACGCAACGTGCAGGTGTGCTCAGGGCGATGGGCCCAGACCCCTGCGCGCTTAGGTTTAGACCGGCGTGCTGGCCTCTCTGTTTTGCCTAGGTGGGGCTGCGACGTGTTGATCTTCCGCGGCCGGGCATGACCCAGGAAAGTGTGTCCGGCCAAATGGGATCAAGCGTGTTGGGTTATGTGGTGCACCCCTGCAGGGAAGTTAATCTATTCGAATAGCCGTGATCTTCGGTAACAGGACGACTTGGAGTTGTACCTTGACCTTATGACAAC
>NW_025295062.1:0-1004 GCF_018294505.1 Triticum aestivum | reverse complement strand
CCCTAGATACTTGGTAGATGAGAAGACAGGCAAGGTCGACAGAAGTATATTGGATATACGTCATATGAATGTGTACTTTACTAGTACTCCCAGCAGCACCAGGGTATTAGATACCGGTTCGGTTGCTAAGTGTTAGTAACTCGAAATAAAAGCTGCGGAATAAACGGAGACTAGCTAAAGGTGAGATGACGATATGTGTTGGAAGTGTTTCCAAGGTTGATGTGATCAAGCATCGCATGCTCCCTCTACTATCGAGATTTGGTGTTTGCGTTGAGCATGATTGGATTATGTTTATCGCAATACGGTTATTCATTTAAGGAGAATAATGGTTACTCTGTTTATTTGAATAATACCTTCAATGGTCTTGCACCTAAAATGAATCTCGATCGTAGTGATACACATGTTCATGCCAAAAGATATAAGATAGTAATGATAGTACCACATACTTGTGGCACTGCCATTTGAGTCATATTGGTATAGAACGCATGAAGAAGCTCCATGTAGATGGATCTTTGACTCAGTCGTTTTTTGAAAAGATTGAGACATGCGAACCATGTCTATTGGTATATATGCATGAAGAAACTCCATGCAGATGGATCGTTTAGACTCACTTGATTATGAATCACTTGAGACATGCAAATCATACCACATGGGCAAGATGACTGAAAGTCCTCGTTTTCAGTAAGATGGAACAAGAGAGCAACTTATTGGAAGTAATACATTTTGATGTACGCAGTCCAATGAGTGCTGAGGCATGCAGTGGATATCGTTATGTTCTTACTTCACAGATAATTTGAGTAGATGCTGAGTGTATTTACTTGATGAAACACTAGTCTGAATTATTGAAAGGTTCAAGTAATTTCAGAGTGAAGTTGAAGATCGTCGTAACAAGAGGATAAAATGTCTGTGATATGATCATAGAGATGAGTATCTGAGATACGAGTTTGGCACACAATTGAGACATTGTGGAAAGTGTTTCACAATTAATACCGCCTGGAACACCA
>NW_025295061.1:0-1004 GCF_018294505.1 Triticum aestivum | reverse complement strand
AGGCGTGTGAACCTGTCCTACTGTGTGTGAGCTAAGTGTGTGAACACGATTTGGTAAAGGTAGCGGTGAGAGGCCATGTAGGAGTACATGGTGGGTTGTCTCATTGCAGCCGTCCTCAGGAACTGAGTTCTGTGTTTGTGATCCATGATTCAGCTACTACCACGCATTGGGCCCGAAACCAATGGACCCTCTCGGCTTCTTGATCACCCTTGTCCTCTGTCCAGGAGTTGCAAGTAGTTTCTGGTGTTTGTAGTATGCTGGAGGCCGTGGGCAGCGCTGACCGTAGGGGTGGGCTGTGATGCGGTAGGCACGTGGCACGGTGTACCGGGCGCCCGTTTGGTGTCTCGGGAACCCTGTTCACATCGTTTGGGGCTGTGAGCGAAACTCCGGCCGGATCTCCTCATGGATGGAACCCGAATAGGCGATAAACCTGGACTAGAGACTTGAGTGTTTGGGCAGGCCGTGGCCGACACCCACGCTGGGCTTCCGCTTGAAGGTTGCTGAGTACATGTCGTGTAAACGGCGGTAAGTGGTGAGAGCGTGTGTGAAGAAGTACACCCCTGCAGGGTTAATATCATCTATTCGAATAGCCGTGTCCGCGGAAAAGGACTTCTGGGTTGCTTATATCAGTTCATAGACAAGTGAAAGTGGATACTCTAAAATACGCAAGATAAGCGTGAGTGCTATGGATGGCGTTCTCGTAGGGAGACGGGAGCGGATCCATAGTGGTGTATTGATATGGTGAATATGTGGACTCGTGTGCGCCACCTCAAAAGAGTTACATTGCAGTCGTAGTTCAGGATAGCCACCGAGTCAAAGCTGGCTTGCTGCAGTTAAACCCCACCATCCCTTTGTTGATAATGATGCATATGTGGATAGTTCTGATGTAAGTCTTGCTGGGTACATTTGTACTCACGTTTGCCTATTTTATGTTTTTGCAGAGAGACTTCAGTCTCACTAGTATTTCCGCGTGGTCTTCGACGTTTAGCTTGTTACCTCAGCTA
>NW_025295060.1:0-1004 GCF_018294505.1 Triticum aestivum | reverse complement strand
TCGATGGTGCATGTTTCTCCTTGTTTCATCGTCTTGGTTGCGCCACGCTTTGACGACGTACTCGATTGTTTCGACGATCCGGCCGAGGGCTAAAATAAGAAAGAGAGTCGCGCGCGTTAGTCCACACATATTTATTCAAATCAGTTAGTTTGTATCACCAGAGGCTCAATGTATATATATATACCTCGGCGCCGGAGGTGGTTGCTACTTCCATTTGAAGATCGTCGTTTATCGACGTTTGTTCGGCATCATCTTGCTGACGGCGCCCTTCATCTTCACCGTCAAGGTTCAGATAAGAAGAGATATCATCTTCTTCTTGTCCGGTCGGCACATATAGAATATCGCCGTTTATGATGCCGAACATATGTGCTTCACCGTCCGGATCAAAGTTGTCCATAATCGGGTCAGCTCTATCGTCCGCCATTATGTCAGTCCTGAAAACATGTAGTAAAAACAAATTAATTAAGTGAAGAAGGGGGGCGGTGGCGGTGGCGGTGGCGAAAGGGCGGTGGCAAAAGGAGGGGGCGAGGAAGGGGTGGGAGAGGGTGTCGCGGTAGAGCGCGAGACGGGGCGGCAGACGACGACGTCACGGAGAGGGAGGCGAGGAAGGGGTGGGAGAGGGTGTCGCGGTAGAGCGCGAGACGGGGCGGCAGACGACGGCGTCACGGAGAGGGAGGCGAGGACAACACACATTTATAACCCTCGCCGTCCCCTCTCGATCCCTAAAAAAAACACCGCGCGCATCGCCGCCCCCCTCGCCGCCCCCTCTCCGTATATACGTTTTTTTTGTTAATTATCAAATTTTACGGTTTTTTTTGTTAATTATCAAGTTTTAAGTTATTTTACCGTTTTTGTTAAACTAATTAACTAGTTAAAATTAAAAAGAACAAAAATAATTCTCTCTCTCTCTCTCCACGATCTCGATCGCTCTCTGTAGAGCAGCGTTGAGGGCGGCGAGGCCGGCCCGAGGTGGATTGGGGGGCGGCGTTGAGGGCGGCGAGGCC
>NW_025295059.1:0-1004 GCF_018294505.1 Triticum aestivum | reverse complement strand
AATTCATCGACTTTGTTGTATTCCGGAGGTAGAATGAAATGTTCCATAAGCTTTCTCCAGCAATCCTTTTTCGTTCTCTTGTCGACAAAACTGAAACCAAGACGTGCCTTCTTTGGCTCATTCCATTCCTGGACGGTGATCGAGACGTTGTCTCTAACAACGACTCCGCATTGGTTGACAAACTTTGAGGTGTGCTGTAGGGGCTTGCCGGTTTCACTGACAGACTCAATGGCATATGTTTCTCCTGTTCTCATCGCCTTGGATTTGCCACGATGCTTTGTCGTACTCGATCCGGATCCGGAGGGCTAAAAAAAGAAAGAGAGTCGCGCGCGTTAATACATATGTATTCACATTTCAGTAAGTTTGTATCACGAGAGGCTCTCAATGTATATATATACCTCGCCGGAGGTGGTTGTTGCTACTTGCAATTGGAGATCGTCGGTTGTTGACGGTTGACCTCCGTCGACAATGTCCGTTCCTTCACCTTCTTGATCATCGTCACCGGCAAGGTTCAGATAAGAAGAGACTACATCATCCTCTTGTTGCTCATCTTCTCAGCCCGGCACATAAGGAATCTCGTTGTTGATGATGCCCATTAAATAACGTTCAGCCTCCGGATCCCTAAGCGGCTCGGTTCTGTCGTCCGCCATATGTCACTCCTGCATGTAGTAAAAATTCTTTAAGTGTAAAGGAATTAAAAAATAAGATTAAGGGGACATAGAGGAGGAGGAATTAAAAAATAAGATTTTTTAAGTAAAAAATCTTTTTTTCTTCTTCTTCCTTTCTTCTTCCTCTTTCTTCTTCTTCCTTTCTTCTTCTTCCTTTTTCCTTTCTTCTTCTTTCTTTCTTCTTCTTCCTTTCTTCTTCTTTCTTTCTTCTTTCCTTTCTTCTTCTTTCCTTTCTTCTTTCTTTCTTCTTCTTCCTTTTTCTTTTTTCTTTCTTTCTTCTTCTTCCTTTCTTCTTCTTTCTTTCTTCTTCTTCCTTTTCTTCTTATTCCTTTCTAT
>NW_025295058.1:0-1004 GCF_018294505.1 Triticum aestivum | reverse complement strand
ACGTATGGGAGAGGTTGCCTACAAGCTGGAATTGCCCGAAGGATTGTCTGGAGTTCATGATGTATTTCACGTTTCCCAGTTGAAGAAGTGCCACGCAGAGATGGCTGAGATACCACTGAGAGATACTGTGCCATTGGAAGCGATTCAGCTGGAAAGTGATTTGACCTATGAGGAGAAACCAGTTAAGATTCTTGAGTATGCCAGCCGAGTTACCCGCAGTAAGGTTATCAAGTTTTGCAAAGTCCAGTGGAGTCACCACACGGAAGATGAAGCCACCTGGGAGCGAGAGGAAGATCTACGGAAGGACCACTCCCACCTGTTTTCTAGCCAACCCGAATCTCGAGGGCGAGATTCATCTTAAGGGGGGTAGGTTTGTAACATCCCAAATTTTCAATTTGGTATGTTATACATAGATCATCATTGCATATCATATTTTATTGCATTTTGTCAAATCCTCGATAAATCCTAAGCAACTCAAGGACCCTCGGAGAGAGTTGGGGATTTTCTCAAATTTTCATATTTGATTTTTCATCAAATAATAAGACGAGGATTTGGTTTTAATATTTTTCTCTCCGGAAAAATATTTCATTAAACAAAATAAATGAGAGGAGAAAATATGAATTCTCCAAAACAATTGAAATACTGGAGGAAAAATTTTAAAATCATTTATTGGATTTTATTCGGATTTTATTTGCAATTTTAATTGCATTAAAAATATTGCATATTTTCAAAAATTTATTTTGTGTTAAAAAATGTTCACCCTATTCTAGATTTTCTAACTAGACGGGGAAAATTTGTTTTATCTTTTTTTGGATTTTTATTTATTTTTCTACGAATTATTTTCCGCGGAACGTATTTAAAAAAAAGAAAAAAATGCGCAGCGCCCGACTGGGCCGAGGCCCAGCCGAGCCGCCGGCCCGCCCACGGGATCTCCTCCCCGCGCACGACGCCCGCCGTCGCCGGAGACCGCCATGGACACGGGAGCCCCGCCGCCGCCTAGCCCC
>NW_025295057.1:0-1004 GCF_018294505.1 Triticum aestivum | reverse complement strand
CGAATCCCGAGCATCATCAAAGTCTTGCACCATGTTTTCCATCCCGGTACCATGCTCGTCGGTGCGACGACGATCCACCTCAGCTCGGTCACGTTGGGCAGACTCACCATGAAATGTCCACACCGTATAATCGGGCGTAAAACCACTCTTTTGCAGGTGTTTGCCCATTTCAGCCTCTGTCCTCTTTTCCCAATTGCCGCACCGTAAACAGGGGCACCAGGTTTTCCTCTGGCCATTTGCAAATGCGGCTCGCACAAACCCCTTGGTTTTTGTGAACCATTCAGTGCTCCATTTGTTCTGACCAGTGTGACCGGTGTACATCCACGCACGATCACTCATCTTGACTTTCAGAGCTACTAGACACACAACAAATATATATATATAATTCACCATGTATGTATTCATCAGTTGATCTACTTTGTCAATTTTATTACGTCCATGCAACCTACACTCTAATAGGTAATCATAGGTCCTAATCCCACCCAAGTATGTTTAGATTGGGTTCATTTTCCCATGCTATGCCCCGGATCCTACGCAAAATTTTGGCAGCACCTCCCCGCTGTTCTCCTGATACACGTCTCTGCAATAAACAGAGAGGATGTGTACCCGGAGAACAACAGGGGAGGCACTGACGAAATTTATGCGTCGGATCCGGAGCAAAGCATATGGGAAAACGAACCCAATCTAAACATACTCGGGCTGTCCATGGATAGCGTTGGACAATTCGAAAGAATCAAGGTTATAAATATGCAAATGCATGCATATTTATAACTATGACGCTTTCGAATGGGAGACACATATTGGTTACGCATACTGATGATTCAAGACACATATATATCTAGCTATCAAGTTTCATCGGAATAGATCAAATAATTAATGGGGGAGGAGGACATGTCATTTGTGCTCACCCACGAACGAAGGGGCAGAGCTCGTCAAACGCACGGCGAGGTCGTCGAACACCAAACCTCGCAGCGATGAAACAACTGCACATTTAAAACTACCCG
>NW_025295056.1:0-1004 GCF_018294505.1 Triticum aestivum | reverse complement strand
GCGTTAAGAGAATATAATTGTCGCTTGGCTATTCGGGTCAAGACATTGACTATCTTCCCCGAAGGATGGGTGAGTTGAACAGTCCTAGAGAAGCAATCAATTTGGGCATGATGAGCTGACATCCAGTCCATACCCAAAATGATATTAATATCTGAAGATTTAAGGGCTATCAAAGATGCGAGAAAAACAAGTCTGTCGACTTGGATTTCATTTCCATGGCTTACTCTAGAAGTTTGCCATTTGGATCCCGGAGTTTGAATTACCATAGAGGTTGGCATATCACCGAATGCGACGTTATGCAAGCGAGCATAGTTTTCAGATATAAAAGAATGAGAGGCTCCTGTATCGAAAAGAACGGATGCCGGGTGGCAATTAACAAGAAGCGTACCGAGAACGACGTTGGGATCCTCTTGAGCTTCTTCGGCAGAGATACAGTTGACATGGCCACGTGAAGCGGTGACCGGCTTGGCGTGGATTATTTTTCCTGTCGGCTTGCCACGGCCAACAGCTTTAGCAGATTGATTGGGGTTGGTCTGGGGACACTCACGCATATAGTGACTAGATTCCCCACATTTGAAACAAGTCACGGAACTGGTACGTGGAGGAGCATTATTGGTTGGACCCCCATAGGGCTTGGCTGGAGCAGACTGTTGAACGGGGCGAGGCGCCTGGAAAGATGGCCTCGGTGTGAACCTGGGTGGCAGGGCGGTGTTGGGCACCCACACGCGGCGCTTCTGAGGACCAGCACCGGATGAGGAACCCATATCACGGCCATGCTTGCGTGTTGCGTCATAGTCAGTCTGACCAGTTTCAGCACTGATGGCTTTGTTGACAAGTTTCTGAAAAGATGTGCACTCATGCAGACGGAGGTCGCGGCGAAGCTCAGGACTAAGGCCCTTACGGAACCTTGCTTGCTTCTTGGCGTCAGTAGACACTTCCTCAGTTGCATATCGGGCGAGATTACCAAACTCCCTGCTATAGGCATCCACAGAAAGTCGGCCTTG
>NW_025295055.1:0-1004 GCF_018294505.1 Triticum aestivum | reverse complement strand
ATACGGTTCTTCGTTAGGGTAATCACGGTACTCCTCGGAGGCAGAACCTGTCGCAAGGACATCGGTACACAACATCACCAAACAATGTGCAACAATATGATGCATGCATGAAACATGGCAATATGAGTGTGTTGGGCTAATGCAACTAAAACCAGAAGGATTTGAGCAAATTTGAATCAAGGATTCAAATTTCAAATTCAAATATGGCCTTTTAAAGTGCTTTTCCTTGTTCTGCTTGAAACATCAATTTAACTTGTTTGATCATGCATGAAAATAGTACAGATGGATAGATTGGATTTTTCTGATCATTTTTCATATATAATTTGTCCAATTTGGAGTTACAGAATAAAAGTTATGAATTTTTGAAGTTTAAATAATATTCTGGAATTTCCTGATTTAAATTAAATCCAGAAATTATAATTATTGCGCCAGCATGACGTCAGCATGATGTCAGTGGTCAACTGCGGCTGGCTGAAGTCAAACCTGACGTGTGGGGGCCACACGTGAGTGACAGGGGGGGTTTAACATGTTTAAATTAATCCTAATTAGGGATTAGTGGCGCTGGGGCCCACTGTCAGTGTCAAGGGGGGGTTGACTAACGGTAATTAGGACTAACTAACCACCTGTCCGACAGGGCCCACGCGTCAGTGACCCTGGGGGGGTCAAACCTCAGGTCGGACAGGTCAAACCCGCCGGCGGTTAGTCGCCGGCGAGGTCCGCGGCGTGCAGGGGCCTCGGGTTTCCTCTGTGGTGCTCCAAACGGCGTGCGGCTAGGTGCGTTGGATAGCTAGCTCGACGGCGCATCGGACGGTGGCCGTGGCTGGCCCTGGGGTGGCCGGAGTCGACGGCGGCGAGCTCGGCTGCGGCTGCCGGAGTTCGGGTGCGGTCGGAATCGACGTTGCAGGGGGCTTGGGGAGGCGTTAGTGCGCGCTGCGTGCTCCTGGTGAGGTGGGGAGCACGATAGTGCGCTCGGTTGGGTGCTACGGTGACCGTGGCCACGACGG
>NW_025295054.1:0-1004 GCF_018294505.1 Triticum aestivum | reverse complement strand
AAGGAACACTGGACAGCGGTCAAGAATATCCTGAAGTACCTGAAAAGGACTAAGGAAATGTTTCTCGTTTATGGAGGTGACGAAGAGCTCGTCGTAAAGGGTTACATCGACGCTAGCTTCGACACAGATCTGGATGACTCTAAGTCACAAACCGGATACGTGTATATTTTGAATGGTGGGGCAGTAAGCTGGTGCAGTTGCAAGCAAAGCGTCGTGGCGGGATCTACATGTGAAGCGGAGTACATGGCAGCCTCGGAGGCAGCACATGAAGCAATATGGGTGAAGGAGTTCATCACCGACCTAGGAGTCATACCGAATGCGTCGGGGCCGATCAAGCTCTTCTGTGACAACACTGGAGCTATTGCACTTGCCAAGGAGCCCAGGTTTCACAAGAAGACAAGGCACATCAAGCGTCGCTTCAACTCCATTCGTGAAAATGTTCAAGATGGAGACATAGAGATTTGTAAAGTACATACGGAGCTGAATGTAGCAGATCCGTTGACTAAACCTCTCCCTAGAGCAAAACATGATCAACACCAGAATTCCATGGGTGTTCGATTCATCACAATGTAACTAGATTATTGACTCTAGTGCAAGTGGGAGACTGTTGGAAATATGCCCTAGAGGCAATAATAAAAGCATTATTATTATATTTCCTTGTTCATGATAATTGTCTTTATTCATGCTATAATTGTGTTATCTGGAAATCGTAATACATGTGTGAATAACAGACATCAACATGTCCCTAGTGAGCCTCTAGTTGACTAGCTCGTTGATCAACAGATAGTCATGATTTCCTGACTATGGACACTGGATGTCATTGATAACGAGATCACATCATTAGGAGAATGATGTGATGGACAAGACCCAATCCTAAACATAGCACAAGATCGTATAGTTCGTTTGCTAGAGTTTTCTAATGTCAAGTATCTTTTCCTTAGACCATGAGATCGTGTAACTCCCGGATACCGTAGGAGTGCTTTGGGTATGCCAAACGTCACAAC
>NW_025295053.1:0-1004 GCF_018294505.1 Triticum aestivum | reverse complement strand
AATTATCATGAACAAGGAAATACAATAATAACCATTTTATTATTGCCTCTAGGGCATATTTCCAATAGTCTCCCACTTGCACTAGAGTCAATAATCTAGTTCACATCACCATGTGATTAACACTCAAAGTTCACATCGCCATGTGACTAATACCCAAGAGTTTACTAGAGTCAATAATCTAGTTCACATCACCATGTGATTAACACTCAATGAGTTCTAGGGTTTGATCATGTTATGCTTACGAGAGAGGTTTTAGTCAACGGGTCTACAACATTCAGATCCGTGTGTGCTTTACAAATCTCTATGTCATCTTGTAGATGCAGCTACCACGCGCTACTTGGAGCTATTCCAAATAACTGCTCTACTATACGAATCCGGTTCACTACTCAGAGTCATCCGGATTAGTGTCAAAGTTTGCATCAACGTAACCCTTTACGACGAACCCCCTTTCCACCTCCATAATCGAGAAAATTCCTTAGTCCACTAGATACTAAGGATAAGTTCGACCGCTGTCATGTGATCCCTTCCTGGATCACTATTGTACCCCTTGACTAACTCATGGCAAGGCACACTTCAGGTGCGGTACACAGCACAGCATATTGTAGAGCCTACGTCTAAAGCATAGGGGACGACCTTCGTCCTTTCTCTTTCTTCTGCCGTGGTCAGGTCTTGAGTCTTACTCAATACTCACACCTTGTAACACAGCCAAGAACTCCTTCTTTGCTGATCTATTTTGAACTCCTTCAAAATCTTGTCACGGTATGTATTCATTTGAAAGTACTATTAAGCGTTTTTGATCTATCCTTATAGATCTTGATGCTCAATGTTCAAGTAGCTTAATCCAGGTTTTCCATTAAAAACACTTTTCAAATAACCCTGGATGCTTTCCAGAAATTCTACATCATTTCTGATCAACAATATGTTAACAACATATACTCATCAAAAATTCTATAGTGCTCCCACTCACTTCTTTGGAAATACAAGTTTCTCATGAACTTTGTATA
>NW_025295052.1:0-1004 GCF_018294505.1 Triticum aestivum | reverse complement strand
ACTGCCAGTGTTGATGACCGACACGTAAGCGGACCTTGGGGTTCAACAATTATGGAAACGCTTCGGGACCCCAAAACAGTGAGTAATAATCCAAGAAACGGGTCAAAATCGGCCAAAACTACCAGTATTGATCACCGACACGTAAACGCACCCCAGGGTTCGTTAATCATGGAAATCACTCTGGGAACCCCAAATAGTGAGTAATCGTCCACGAAACGGGCTAGAATCGGCCAAAACTGCCAGTGTTGATGACCGACACGTAAGCGCTTCTTGGGGTTCAACAACTATGGAAATCGCTCTGGCACCCCAAAACAGTGAGTAATAGTCCAAGAACCGGGCCAGATTCGGTCAAAACTGCCAGTGTTGATGACCAACACGTAAGCGCACCTTGGTGTTCAACACCTATGGAAATCGCTTCGGGACCCCTAAACAGTGAGTAATATTCGAAGAAATAGGTCAGAATAAGCCAAAATTGCGAGCGTTGATGACCGACATGTAAACACACCGCATGGTTCACTAACCATGGAAACCACTCCGGGACCCAAAAACAGTGAGTAATAGTCCATCAAATGGGCCAGAATCGGCCAAAACTGCCAGTGTTGATGATCGACACGTAAGCAAACATTGGGGTTCAACAATTATGGAAATCGCTTCGCGACCCCAAAACGGTGAGTAATAATCCAAGAAACGGGCCAGAATCGGCCTAAAGAGCGAGTGTTGATGACCGACACATAAACGCACCCCAGGGTTTGTTAATTGTGGAAGTCACTCTAGGACCCCAAAATAGTAAGTAATAGTCCATGAAACAGGCCAGAATTGGCCAAAAGAGCGAGTGTTTATGACCGACACGTAAACGCACTCGAGGGTTCGGTAACCATGGAAAAAACTCCTGGACCCCAAAGCATTGAGTAATAGTCCATGAAACGGGCCAGAATCGGCCAAAACAGCCAATGTTCATGACCGACATGTAAGCGCACCTTGGATTTATACTACTATGGAAATCG
>NW_025295051.1:0-1004 GCF_018294505.1 Triticum aestivum | reverse complement strand
TCGTGATTCAGATCACCGATGATCAAGTGCCGAACGGACGGCACCTCCGCGTTCAACACACGTACAGCCCGGTGACGTCTCCCACGCCTTGATCCAGCAAGGAGAGAGGGAGAGGTTGAGGAAGACTCCATCCAACAGCAGCACAACGGCGTGGTGGTGGTGGAGGAGCGTGGCAATCCTGCAGGGCTTCGCCGAGCACCTACGGGAGAGGAGATGTGTCACGGGAGGGAGAGGGAGGCAACCAAAGGCCTTAGGTATGATTGCTCCTCCTTTTCCCCACTATATATAGGGCCAAGGGAGAGGGGGAGGGCGCAGCCTTGCCCCCTCCTCCAAGGAAGGGGTGCGGCTAAGGATGGGGAGGAGTCCATCCTCCCCAAGGCACCTCGGAGGTGCCTTCCCCCTTTAGGACTCTTCCTTCTCCAAGTTTCCTTGCGCATGGGCCTCTTGGGGCTGGTGTCCTTGGCCCATGTAGGCCAAGGCGCACCCCCCTACAGCCCATGTGGCCCCCCGGGGGAGGTGGCCCCACCCGGTGGGCCCCCGGGACCCTTCCGGTGGTCCCGGTACAATACCGATGACCCCGAAACTTGTCCCGATGGCCGAAACAGGACTTCCTATATATAAATCTTTACCTCCGGACCATTCCGGAACTCCTCGTGACGTCCGGGATCTCATCCGGGACTCCGAACAACATTCGGTTACCACATACAAGCTTCCTTTATAACCCTAGCGTCATCGAACCTTAAGTGTGTAGACCCTACGGGTTCGGGAGACATGCAGACATGACCGAGACGTTCTCCAGTCAATAACCAACAGCGGGATCTGGATACCCATGTTGGCTCCCACATGTTCCACGATGATCTCATCGGATGAACCACGATGTCAAGGACTTAATCAATCCCGTATTCAATTCCCTTTGTCTATCGGTATGTTACTTGCCCGAGATTCGATCGTCGGTATCCAATACCTTGTTCAATCTCGTTATCGGCAAGTCACTTTACTCGTTC
>NW_025295050.1:0-1004 GCF_018294505.1 Triticum aestivum | reverse complement strand
CACCGGAGACGCGTGCCGCCTCTTCGGACATGCCACAACACCACCCCGCATGTATGAGGGCCCGGTACGACGGTCCGGTGGCATTGCTACCCCCCCAGGGCCCCCGTCCCGCCTAACCCTGTAGCGTTTGACCACGGGATCTAGCCCTTTGACTTTGCACGGACGGGCTTTGACCAGTGCACCTCTCCACCCGGTTGTGTCGGGTCGGCCCAGAGGGACACCGGGGAGCAACATCCGGGCCAGGCCCACGGCTACATCCACTCCGTGTAGACCCGACGCGTCCGTTTCCCCCCTCCGGGTGCCGGCGGCGGCGCCGTCCGTGAGGGGGGGCACGCACCGGAGACGCTTGCTGGGCGTTTGCAACCGCCTCAACACTTCCAGACTTTTGAGAGGCCGCCTACGCAAGATTTTACGGTATGCTACCCCCCAAAGGCCGCCGGCCACAGTCGTAGACGTGCGAAGAGCAATCCGCGTAGAGGGAAGTGTTCAGATACTTCTCCATCACAAAAAATTATGAAAAAATACCATCAGTCCTATAGCACATGTGCCCACGTTGTGTAAAAAACTCATGATTTTATCGCGCTCCAAGTATTTAATAATATTCACGCTGCATCGTTACCGCAGAACGTTTACCACCGTTTCATTGCCGTCCGTGAGGGGGGCCACAACCCGGAGACGCGTGCCGCCTCTTCGGACATGCCACAACACCACCCCGCATGTATGAGGGCCCGGTACGACGCTCCGGTGGCATTGCTACCCCCCAGGGCCCCCGTCCCGCCTAACCCTGTAGCGTTTGACCACGGGATCTAGCCCTTTGACTTTGCACGGACGGGCTTTGACCAGTGGACCTCTCCACCTGGTTGTGTTAGGTCGGCCCATAGGAACACTTTGGAGCAACATTCGGGCCAGGCCCACAGCTACATCCACTCCGTGTAGACTCGACGCGTCCGTTTCCCCCCTCCGGGTGCCGGCGGCGGCGCCGTTCGTGAGGGGGGCCACGCACC
>NW_025295049.1:0-1004 GCF_018294505.1 Triticum aestivum | reverse complement strand
AGGATCACGAGTTACTAATCAGTAGTACCTTATAAGTTGATGGATTCAAGCCTAGTTCAGTTCTACTACCACATTATGTTGCTAGAATGGTTTCAGAACTTTGATATGATGATGTTGAGTGTGTACGAAATCCTTTGTCAAATGTCTCAAAATCCTTTTTGAGCATTTACAGCTGTTATGCTGCCGAAATTTTGCTAGAAGTTCTAATGCCTTTGCATTATGATTGTGCTTTCAGATGGCCACTCGCGACCTCAATCAAGTGGTTCGCCTGACTCGATGCCTAGATGTACCCGGCCATACTGCCAAGTTGGTCAGGGTAATGACTGAGGCTGGATACCGTTGGTATCCTGAGTACACGGTCGAAGAGCAATTCCGAGACTTTAATCAAAGCCAGTATCTCTGCACTGTCAGGATATTTCCATCTTATCCTGGATCCACCGAGCCTCTTCACTGCTCCTATGGACTCGGGGTTACTATTGAGATGGCTGTGCAGGATGCCGCCTACTCTATGATGACCATTATGCGAGTCAGATCTGGTTTATTTCGGGACTCTGATTTCCGATATATGCCAGGATCACTTCCGGGAGCACAAGGGTATCTCCAGGCTATTTATGCTGACCCCACTCAGGAGGATTCACGGACTCGCACCACTGCTGAGATGCTCGAGGATAAGGACCGTGAAAATCGGGCCTTGAGGTTAGAGCTCTTCAATACCCGTGCTGACCACTGGGCCACTTTGACTCGGTTCGCACCGGCGGTGCAAGCTGGATATTCAGATATGCGCGATCTCTATCCTGTGAGATCTGCTCTGCCGGACGTGATGGTTTGGCGTGATGTAGGAGGCATCACCCCACCTCGCGGTCCCCGCAGGCCACCGTCTGTTGGTCCAAGGCCTCATCCTAGCCCCTATGGTCCACAAGCTCCGCGAGACCGTCTGTTTCCGGATGATCATGTTGAACTTCCAGGCTATGGAGGCGACTTCTACGAGGACTACTACGGATCGG
>NW_025295048.1:0-1004 GCF_018294505.1 Triticum aestivum | reverse complement strand
TGACTTCTTTTTTACTTTTTTTTCTCTCGTTTTTTTTTTCTCTATCTTTTTTTTCTCTCTCCCTCTTTCCAAAACAAACTAGATAAGATGCAGATTGGATCAAGCGAAGATGGGAACGATCTCAACTATGATTATGACAATGAACGGTGGGTAGCACGTGGAGGAAATTGATGGATGGGTGGTGGACAGCGGAAGGGATAATGATGCAGCGGCGACGTGACTAATGTGAACAGAACTCGAAACTCTAAACGACCTAGACACTAAGACCAGCAACTCGACATGACGATGCAACCGATAATTCAACTATGCAAGCAATGAAAAGAAAATTGCAAAGGCTCAGACTGGCTTGGACAAAGGATGAATAGATCTAACTCTTTTTTGTGGATTTTTCTTGGACAATAGGTAAGAAAATAAATCTAATCTAGGAAAACTGGAAATTCTCACCGAGCAACCTGAAAACTGATACCACTTGATAGAGGCGGGGTGTCCCGATCTTTCGATGAGATGATAACTATCGATTTGGTGAAGATGACTTTGAAGATCCGACTACAAACATGCATGACGTTGCGCCTTAGCAATCGCTAAACCAACTCCGAGAGGTTATTGACCATGCCGAAGCACAATCAACCTGACCACGAAGGTCTATTCCTGCAAGCAATCGAAGAACAAGCAAGAATATGATAAAGCAATCTGAATATTGCGAATATAGATGAAGTATTGATAAAGGTGGGGATCCGTAAGCGGTCTTGGTCTGGTCGTTGGACACAAACGAAGTACACGAAGTTGCACTGGCTAACTTTTAACTAAACAAATCCCAAGTAAAAGCTACTAGATGGATCTACTTATATAGGAGCAAGGGGTGGCGGCCAAGGAGGTGGGAGGACGTCCCAAGGCAGCCTAAAACTAAATCTAGGTCGTACAAGGCCAATGGGCCCAAGTGGAGGTGATGTAACACCTTTGGACTTGTAGTTTGACTCGGATTCTGCTACAGCATCAGATTGTTT
>NW_025295047.1:0-1004 GCF_018294505.1 Triticum aestivum | reverse complement strand
CACGAACTTGACCGCGAGGACCCCGCCGGTGCGGCGGTCGACGGCGACGTGCGTGCCCTGTCCGCCGCCGCTCGGGGCCACCCACTGGCCGCCGCTGCTCCCACGCTGCGGGCGCTAGGGGAAATCCTAGCGCCGCCCCCTTGGCGAGCAGCGCAGCGCCTGGGCCGACACTGGCGCGGTTCACTGGCCCCTGATGGGCCTGGCCATGGGCTTTCGGACCTCTAAAAAAAAGGCGAAGGCGCTAGCTGCTGGGCCTAGATGGGCCGCGCGCCATGGGGATCTAAAAAAATGAAGAGGGGCGCCGGCTGTCGCGTAAAAATTGCGGTTTAGCCCCTGTATTTTTCAGTTTTCGCGCGATTTTTTTTTATTCCTGCAGCAATTTTTCGCGTAGACCCCCTGGGACTGTCTGTTTTCGCTGAAAATGCGTATTTGGGCTTAAAAATACCTCGGGAATTCAATTTTTGGGTTAGTTTTCACATACTAGATGCGCTTAACATGCTATTTTTTTTTGTAACATGATATTATTGTATGATTTTACTGCTGTAGATTAATTGTTTAGCACTCTTAATCATTTAGTAAGTCATATAATGGCATGTTTTAAATATTGGAACGTCATTTTATTGAATAAGTTTATCAACATCGCTTTGTGCAAAAGATTACCTGCTGTAATCTCATGATTTTTGCATAAATCGCAGATGGCCGGAATTGTCCACAAGGAGTTTCCTGAGTTGGCCCAGACAGGGCTGAACTACCTGTCATGGTCCTCGGACTGCGAGATCTTTCTCCAGGGCAAAACCCTCCTGAGGGCGATCGGTCAGGGGGCCCAGCTGGCCGTCACTGATCCCAAGTTCGAGACTGAGAATGCGCAGGCTCTGCACTTTCTCCGTCATCACCTGTCACCTACTCTGAAAGATGAGTATATGGCTGAGCGCAGTGCTTCTGGCCTTTGGACCGCTCTTAAGCAGCGGTTTGAGCGGCTGAAGTACACTGTGAAGCCACGTGCG
>NW_025295046.1:0-1004 GCF_018294505.1 Triticum aestivum | reverse complement strand
GGCTTAGCTGCAGCCTCGTGCTCGCCTAAGTTATCAAAATCCTACCGAGTGAAGAGCAATCCTCTCACTCGGGGGCTTAGCTGCAGCCATGTGCTCGCCTAAGTTATAAAAATCCTACCGAATGAAGAGCAACCCTCTCACTCGGAGGCTTAGCTGCAGCCCTGTGCTCGCCTAAGGTATAAAAACCCTGCCGAGTGGAGAGCAACCCTCTCATTCGGAGGGCTTAGCTGCAGCCCAGTGCTCACCTAAGTGGACTAAAGAATAAGTCGATTGCAGTACAGGCACCTTGCTTTGAACCTGCAAAAGACATTCCGAGCCGAAGGCAATCGTATTCAAGCACCAAATCCAAGTTTGAATCGACATCTAAAGGAACCGAAAGTGCTCAGGCGTCAAGCCTGTTAAGGTTTGTCGGTTACAATTCCACTCGGCATACCGAGGCAAATTTAAAGCGTTGAGCCAGAAGAAGTTTTTTACCCCTCCTGTGGAGGGCTGGAAGGTGCAACAAATTCATCAAGGTCAATCCCGTCGGCGATCCGAGTGGCAGCTGCAAGGAAAGTTTCCATAAAGGACCTGAAGTCGTGCTTCTTGGTATTGGCCACCCGAAGGGCCGCCAGCTTCTCTTCTCGCGCATCTTTGCAGTGGACTCGGGCCAGACACAGAGCGACATCTGCACCACACCGAGCCGAGGACTTCTTCCACTCCTGCACTCGACCAGGGATCGTGTTCAAGCGGGCCATCAGCGACTCAAGGTCATTCTGAAGTGTCTCCTCAGGCCAGAGCATCGAGTCGATGCGAGATGTGGCGGCCTTCAGCCTTGCGAGATAGTCCACGACAGCTGCAACACGAGACTCCAGTCGGAAAACATCCATGGCAACTTCGTCGTTCACCGGAGAATTGACGGGGTCGAGGTTTGGCTCCAGTCGGCTGGTTTCTTCTTCAAAGTTTTGACAAAATTCTGCAAGGATGATCACTAAGTCAAGGGGATAGTCGAATGGAAAAAGCCA
>NW_025295045.1:0-1004 GCF_018294505.1 Triticum aestivum | reverse complement strand
AAGACAGGGTTGCCGTACCACTCTGGTGCGGAACGTGTCCTTGTGGACCTTCGAATTTCAGTAGGAGCTTGATCAGAAGTATCTTGATCATTATCATTAACTTCCTCTCTAGTCGGTGCTGGCACCTCAGGAACATTTTCTTGAGTTGCGCCATTTTCCGGTTCAAGAGGTGATACTTCATCAAGCTCTACTTTCCTCCCACTTACTTCTTTCGAGAGAAACTCTTTCTCCAGAAAGGACCCATTCTTGGCAACAAAGATCTTGCCTTCGGATCTGAGGTAGAAGGTGTACCCAATAGTTTCTTTTGGGTATCCTATGAAGACACATTTTTCCGATTTGGGTTCGAGCTTTTCAGGTTGAAGTTTCTTGACATAAGCATCGCATCCCCAAACTTTTAGAAACGACAGCTTAGGTTTCTTCCCAAACCATAATTCATACGGTGTCGTCTCAACGGATTTCGACGGAGCCCTATTTAAAGTGAATGCGGCAGTCTCTAAAGCATAGCCCCAGAAGGAAAGCGGTAAATCAGTAAGAGACATCATAGATCGCACCATATCTAACAGAGTGCGATTACGACGTTCGGACACACCATTACGCTGAGGTGTTCCAGGCGGCGTGAGTTGTGAAACTATTCCACATTTTCTTAAGTGTGCCCCAAACTCGTGACTCAAGTATTCTCCTCCACGATCTGATCGCAGAAACTTGATTTTCCTGTCACGTTGATTTTCAACCTCACTCTGAAATTCCTTGAACTTTTCAAAGGTTTCAGACTTGTGTTTCATTAAGTAGATATACCCATACCTACTTAAATCATCAGTGAGGGTGAGAACATAACGATAGCCACCGCGAGCCTCAACACTCATTGGACCGCACACATCAGTATGTATGATTTCCAATAAGTCGGTTGCTCGCTCCATTGTTCCTGAGAACGGAGTCTTGGTCATTTTACCCATAAGGCATGGTTCGCACGTGTCAAATGATTCATAATCAAGAGACTCTAAAAG
>NW_025295044.1:0-1004 GCF_018294505.1 Triticum aestivum | reverse complement strand
CCGTTTCCCCCCTCCAGGTGCCGGCGGCGTCGCCGTCCGTGAGGGGGGCACACCCCGGAGATGCGTGCCGCCTCTTCGAACATGCCAGCACACCACCCCGCATGTATGAGGGCCCGGTGCGACGCTCGGGTGGCATTGCTACCCCCCAGGGCCCCCGTCCCATCTAACCCTATAGCGTTTGACCATGGGATCTAGCCCTTTGACTTTGCACCGACGCGCTTTGAGCAGTGGACCTATCCACCGGGTTGTGTTAGGTCAGCCCATAGGAACGCTTTGGAGCAACATCCGGGCCAAACCCACAGCAAGATCCCCTCCGTGTAGACCCGACGCATCCGTTTCCCCCCCTCTAGGTGTCGGCGGCGGTGCCGTCCGTGAGGGGGGCACACCTCGGAGACACGTGCCGGGCGTTTGCACCCGCCACAACCCTTCCAGACTTGTGAGAGGCCGCCTACGCAAGATTTGGCGGCATGCTAGGCCCCGGAGGCCGCCGGCCACAGTCGTAGACACGCGAAGAGCAATCCTCGTAGAGGGAATTGTTCAGATACTTCTCCATCACGAACAATTATGAAAAATTACCATCAGTCATACAACACATGTGCCCACGTCGTGTAAAAAACTCATGATTTTATCGCGCTCCAAGTATTTAATAATATTCACGCTGCATCGTTACCGCAGAACGTCTACTACCGTGTCACCGCCGTCCGTGAGGGGGGCACAACCCGGAGACGCGTGCCGCCTCTTCGGACATGCCACCACACCACCCCACATGTATGAGGTCCCGGTGCAACGCTCCGGTGGCATTGCTACCCCCCCAGGGCCCCCGTCCCGCCTAACCCTGTAGCGTTTGACCACGGGATCTAGCTCTTTGACTTTGCACGGACGGGCTTTGACCAGTGGACCTCTCCACCCGGTTGTGTTAGGTCAGCCCATAGGAACACTTTGGAGCAACATCCTGGCCAGACCCACAGCAAGATCCCCTCCGTGTAGACCTGACGTGTCCGTTT
>NW_025295043.1:0-1004 GCF_018294505.1 Triticum aestivum | reverse complement strand
CTGTTGTGCTGCCTTCACAATTGTTTGCTGTGCGCGAGCCGGCGCTGCTGGAGCGGGCCTCCTCGCTGTGCAGCCCGCAGCCACCACCCGCTGTATCTCCTCCTAGGAACCTGCGAACTCGCCGGAAGACGATGGCTGGGCTGAAGATTTGCAACAGCTCTGGGGGCATCTCGCTTCAGCATGTGCGGCGCCCGCCCGCCCGTCCCGAGGCTGTACCAACGGCTAAAATGGCCGAACGGCTGGTTTGCCGGAGTCTGGGCATCACCAGAGATGGAGAAGATGTTACTGAAGCCACCCTTGCTGCTTTCTCGCTGAAATTTAAAGAGCAACTGACCCCAGAGATAATTGTGGCCATGCGTAATTTCTTCCGGCTGGACAATGGCGCTGTCAACACAGTGGAAGACGCCCTCATTGGGCATGGAGGAGAGTCAACAATGGAACCTACCGCTGCTGGTACGGGAGAGCAAGAGGCTACAGTCTCAAGAAAATTGCTTGTAGTGCCTCTGTAGGGTTCTCTAGTTTTCCCATGTTAGTGCATTTAGATTGCATTTCCTGTAAGGGGTCCTTGCCGTGTGTGGCATGGAACTTGCTACTTGTTAGCAGTACTGGCTTTATGCCTTGCCTTAGTTGCTTCAACCCCAAGTTGTATTCTGCTATCAGATTGTACCCTGAGAATCTTTATCTTTCCCATGCATGAGCAACCTATCAACACTTTGAGCTGGAACGTAAGAGGGCTAAATTGCCCAGACCGCAGGGCTACTGTTAAGGCAACAATCGAGGGCACCTCATGTCACCTTGCCTGCCTCCAAGAAACAAAGCTCAGCTCCATCGACATGTTCATTGCGGCTTCCACTGGCGGAAATAGGCTTCGTGGCTTCGCACAGCGGTCGGCTGAGGGGACCCGTGGTGGTATCCTCCTGCTTTGGGATCAAGGCCTCCTGGAGGTCTCTGACATTGCCACATCTTCTTATTGTCTGTCGGCCACGGTACGCATCCGGGATACT
>NW_025295042.1:0-1004 GCF_018294505.1 Triticum aestivum | reverse complement strand
TGCACCACCACAAGAGCGGGTGCACCGGATACATTCCCCTGCACCCAGGCCCTGCTATCCTCCAATATCGCTTTAAAATCCATGTGATGCAACTTTCTATATGAAATTTTCTCTTTTTTGTTTCTCTCATATAAGACATATCTTGAAGTTCAAACCTATGCAACATGGTAAAGCTTTCTAAGTAGAATCTAGGATAAATCTTTCAGACTTTTTTATCCGACATAAATACTAAAAATATGATTTTTTTTAATCAAACAAAACGTATTTTGTATACTTATGTTCGACCAAAAAATCTGAAAAAATTATCCTAGATCCTACTTAGAAAGTTTTGTCACGCTGCATAGGTTTGAATTTCAAGATATTTTGTGTGGGAGAAACAAAAAAGAGAAATGTACTTGTATGAACCGCGATGGGGGAAATGGATGGCTAGATAGAGAGGGCCTGGGTGGAGATGCTCTATTATATATTTTCGCTGGCACAGCCGCACAGGTACGGGTTTGGGTGTAAAATAGTGGGATGGGTGCAGGTTTGGGCGAGCATTATCCACACAGGAACTCTACAGGTGCCATGTTGAGTCGTAACTATTTAAGAATAGAGGTTTTTTCAAGAGCTCCGATGGTTTTATTTCTAGTTTCGCCCCTACTGGTACTTCTACTTTGTATTTCCCCTCGGTTGGCTCTTCAATTTGCATGATCAGGATCGGGAGCCGAGGCGTGCAATATGAAACCTTTTCAGCTTCCTGCGATCAATTAATTAGCCGTTTCATCTCCTCTCCCAAACCACACCCTCCCGACTCCCCTCCGCGGTATATATCCACGATGCACGATTCAAGTCGATCAAGCAGAACACCAGGGTGTTAACAGCCGATCCATCATGTCCACTACAAGAGACGGCACGAGCCAAGTCAGCGACGACTACGTCAACCCTTCGAGCTCCGTCGCTGACAGTGGACCCATCAAGAGGATTCGCCGCCCGTCCACTCGCTACGCAGGCAAGGAGTGGGC
>NW_025295041.1:0-1004 GCF_018294505.1 Triticum aestivum | reverse complement strand
GGGTATTTGGAAATATATTCTATACAAGTTATGAATATAGTTCCAAATGCAAATAAAGTAATGATTTAAATTCAGTGCTCAAAATATTCCTCAAAAATGTTCATTATTTTTGGTTTGGTGCAAAACCCTTGCCAAAATATAACCAACATTATTTAAGGCCATTTTGAAAACATTGAATGCATTTACCAGGGTTCTTTGCCCCTCTTTTATTTTAAGTTTTTGAGGCTTCCAAAATTCCTCAGTTCAAGTTTCAGAAATTTAAATATGATGCCTGGATGAAGATGCAACTATTTACAAACAATATTCTAGGGCTGTGACAACTCACCCCCACTAAACAAAAATCTCGTCCCGAGATTCAAGTGTAGGGTAAGGTGAAGGGGGAACGCAAACTAGCACAATCTTCACGATCCAGTTGCACTTCAGATGGACGTTGATTCATTCACCATCATTGTCTCGAAGTCTTGCTCTGAGAACTCCAACTAACATGACAACGAGAGGAAAGGAAAGATCCTAAAAGAATGGTTCTTCTCGAAGGTCAAACAACTCAGGATTAACTCACGGAATGAGACATAGCAACATCTCTCGAGCTGAGAGGCGAAGCACACATCCATAGGAATGGAGTGAAGCAGATGACGAAGGTTCACTAGGTAGACCACAATTTCACGCTTAAGAAGGTGGTAATCGATTGTCAACGTAGCGAGGAGTTGAGTTGCCATGATACCATAACGATACACCTTAGGGAAGGTGACTCGTAGAGATATCCCCTTAAGTGGCAAAAAGAATTACTTTTGATTCAGAGATCATTGAAACTCTTTAAACCAGCCTAAGGCAATTCTCGAGCGATCGTTTGGAGGGGGTCGGTAGAATGGCATACTCGGACTTGGATGATGTGGATTACCTTGTTGAAGACAACGTAATGGATGAATTTGCTTGCCACCGGAAATGGAAGAGACCCATGGTAGAATGGCACATTGGCGGTGCAAGCTAGGAACAAAATGCAAATG
>NW_025295040.1:0-1004 GCF_018294505.1 Triticum aestivum | reverse complement strand
ACCCCTTTTTCTTCAAGGGTTCAGATTTCTTAATCATGTATCCTTTTATTTGTGAGAAGTCTCTTCAGTCTTTTCTTTCAATGTTTTACCCGGTGTTTCTTATGAAGATGCTAAGGAAGCTACAAGTTCATCATTCTTAATTCTTTTTCTTCTCCAGTGGATTCAAGTCAAGCTTTGTCGATCATATCTTTTCCTTGTTTCAAATGCTTTTCCCAAGCCGGTGCACCTCATAATCATTCCCCAAGTTTGACGTAAGAATGAATTATCATCAGTCATATGTCTTTCTCCAAGATCTTTAAAATTCTTTTCACCTTTGGCTCAACCTTTCCTCTTTTAATCATTTCGGAGTGTCTCAACAATTCTTGATGGTGTTTCTCGTCATCATTCTCAGATTTTGAAGACCGAAGAAGAGTTTTTCCTCCAAATTTTATCCGTTCTCTCAAAGATTAGTGATTCTAGCTTGATGCCATCCTCTCATAATTATTTTTGATTGTGAGAATTCTTTTCACCCACCCGGAGCAATTCAAGAGTCTTTTCAGTTTGATTCTCCGAAAGCCGTCATCTCAGAATTATTCATTCTCAGCTTGCAGCTCTCATTCTCCAAATCTTACCGGTGCATCGCTCAAGTATTCTCTATTCAGCCCATGATCTTTTTGTTCTCATGTATCTAAATTCCCTCAAGTATCTTCGTTCATCTTCTAATTCTTCCCGGTGTTTCTTTATCTTTTCTTCATTCATTTTCAATCCTTACGGTGGTTTGTTCAAGGTTCCTCTTCATACGCTATCATTTGTTCTTCCCAATCTTACCGGTGGATCGGTGAAGTCTTTTCTCAAGATTGCGCTATATCTCTCTTAATCCTTTCTATGAGAATAAGTAGTATGCCTAATCTGTTGCTTGTCATCAATTTAAATTGGTGCAGGATACGCATAAAATAATTCTTATTCTTGCTCCATCCAAATGATGGATTCATTCTTCCGGAGTTTGTTCATCATATCACATTCTC
>NW_025295039.1:0-1004 GCF_018294505.1 Triticum aestivum | reverse complement strand
GAGATGTTCACCACAATCCCGTTGAGGGCCAAGGTGATGTTGTCGCTGCGGGTGCAGAAGCCCATGCTCATGGCGTCGGGGAAGATCACCGAGAAGGCGTTGGGCGCGGTGGAGGTCACCTGCCAATCCCACTTGCACCGGCAGAGGTGGTTGAGCTCGGCCTCGATCAGCTCCGGAGTGGCGACGCCCTCCCCCACGACCGTCACAAGGGCCAGGAGCGAGGGGGAGGGAGGCGGGAGCTCCGGCACCTCAATGTGGAAGAAGCCCATGTCCTCGATGCCGTGGCCGTACATCATGATCTCCTCCGTGACCGGGCGCTCCGGACAGAGAACCGCGGGGTGCCCGGCCTCCTTGCAGAGGTAGCAGGTCGGTGGGTTGGGACAAGCCACCTGGAAGTGGCCTGACAGGCCGCAGTTGAAGCACGGCGGACCCACGGAGGTGGCGACGGCACCCGAGGCCGGAGTCACCACGGCGGCGGAGGAGGCGGCAGGAGGAGGCCGAGGCGGCCCCTTCTTCTTCTTCTTCTTCTTAGCGCCCGGGCGCCCACGGTTCCCGTTGCCGCCGTTAGAGGGCGGAAAAGCGGCTTGGGCGCGCGGGGGCTGGTAACGCCGGTTCTCAGGGGCGGTGGACTCGGAAGCGGGAGGAGCTTGACGCGGAGGAGAGGGCCGGCGATAGCCACGGCCATCGCGGGCCGGCGAGCGCCGGGTCGGAGACCGGCCTCGGGCAGGGGAACGCCGCGCAGGCGAGTTGCCCCGGTCCCGAGAGTCCTCCCGAGGCGGATCCCGGCGGGCAGGCGAGTGGGAGCGGCGGTCATCCCGCGTCGGGGAGCGGCGGGATTGGCGGGGAGGGGAGCGGCGGGGGTCACGGGAGTCGCGGGCAGGGGATCGGCGAGCCGGGCGGGAGGTGAGCTGGCTCCGGAGGTCAGCCTCCCGCCGGAGGCCGTCGGGGGAGGAGCGCGGAGGGTCGCGGCGGTCATCCGCGCGCCGCTTCGGGCGGGATTCGGC
>NW_025295038.1:0-1004 GCF_018294505.1 Triticum aestivum | reverse complement strand
ACGTCGCCGGCATGAGCGGCAGCGCGGGTCCGCCCGACACTGGCGCGAGCCGCCGTCTCCTCTTCGGCCGCTCCGTCGCCGCCGTCGACTATCGTCCTGGACGGCGTCCAGTAGCATGGAATCCGGTATCGGTCGGCCTCGCAAATGGACTCACGAATGGAGTGGCCACCCCTGACTACACCCCCTAGTCGGACGAGGAGGACTTCGTTCCTCGACCACCGGCGGTTTGCTGGTGAGCGCGCATGCGGCGCGACAGCGGGGACAGGGGTGGGTGGCGCCGCCTGGAATGAGGATTGGGGGCGGTAGTGGAAACCCTAGCCGTCAGGCTCTTTTATTTGATGGTTAAAGCGGCGCCGGGCCAGCTGGGCCGAAAGGCCGAATGTAGCATTGGGCTGTGCTACTACCTTGGGTCTTCCTTTTTGCGAACTAGGACCATTATGTCGTTTTTATTTTTCTGTTTAATTCTTTAACTAGCAGTTTGAAGTTGTGACAAGTTATTTAGTAATTTGTGTACATTACTATATTGTATTGTTCAGTAATTAGTGAATATTACTGTATTGTACAAGTGCAATTTATGTCAACGTATATGTTCAGACAATTTGGCAATTGTATATGTTGATCAATATACATGCATTGTTTTATTTACAACACGATTAATTTGCTATGAGAGTAAATTAATAAGCAAGATGATTGCATGCAGGATATGGTTGACATATCTAAAAAAGAGTTTGCTGAATTTGTCGTCGATGGTTTTGACTATTTGAAATGGGCAATGGATGTCAAAATCAATTTGACGGCCAAGGGACTCAATTCCGCTATAACCACACTTGCCCAAGGGACTTCATTCGACATCATCTTCACCCTGACCTAAAGGCAGAGTATCTGATGGAGGAGAACCCTTTGGCACACTGGAACTCCTTAAAGGAGAGGTATGATCAACAAAGGGTGGTGATGTTACCTGAAGCACAACGGGAATGGACGCTAGTCTGATTCCAAGACTTTAA
>NW_025295037.1:0-1004 GCF_018294505.1 Triticum aestivum | reverse complement strand
TTTCTCCTCACCAGTTGGTGAAACCAAGTACGTAATTGGCCTTCTAATTCAGAATTGGTTTTGTCAATGAGGGAGTACAACTGTACTAGTAAAAAACAGCATTATTTTCTCATGGCAGTCGGAAAATAGAGATGAACACATGCATTAAATATCATTCTTACCTAAAGGAAGGTTATGGTGCCAATATGGATGATGAGGATTGGAATACAGATCTCCCTTTGTGCAGTTCCACCAAAATGAACCAACTGTTCCATCTAACATTCCAGTTAAACAACACAAAAGTCACTTCTTTTAAGAAGAGTTTTGTGCAGTGCACCAAAAGGTCACAACAACAACCAGGTGAATTGGATATCCCTATTTGCACAAAAAGGGACAGCGGAAACAGTCAGAGTCTCAAATAATTACAGGCAAAAACATTTGGCTAAACTTGTCAGAGTCTCAAACAATTATAGGCAAAAACAGTGGCATGGCTTCATTTTTACCAGGGACATTATATTAAGAACATCTAAGGCTGCGTTTGGTTCACAGGTTTGGTGCAGGATTTTCGTAGGAACACAATTCCTACCGTATTTCTTTCCCTTCCAACCGTTTGGAACACGGGAAAGGTGAATAGTGTTTCATAGGAAAGCTGGTCTGGTTGTACTGATTCCATCGGATTAGAAACATCCACACGCTGCTCATTTTTTGGGCGGAAGCCCGAGGCAGGCACTCGCTGCCATGCGTTAAACAGGTTGCTGTGTTGTGTTTGCCGGAATAAAAAAAATCAACCTATGTGTGGTATGTGAGGTGAGGACAAGAGTAGTCACTGTGCAGCTGAATAAACAAATAGCATCTCATACTGCCAAGCATGCTACTCTAAAAAAACAAATCTGTACATTTCGTATTTCATCCGAACACATTCTCTTGAGAGTTTCCTCCGGTTCGATGTTCCATAGTTTTATACCTACATTCCTTTCCTATTCCTCTATTTTCATCAAGACCTATGTTTTTTGCCCCTTTATTCT
>NW_025295036.1:0-1004 GCF_018294505.1 Triticum aestivum | reverse complement strand
AAGAGAGGCCACCAGCAGGAAGCAAGCTGATGGTGATATGGGATGGGGCAGTGGTGGAGTATATTTCACAAACCTTGACCCTGATTGATGATCCACAGGAGTTCATTACCAACCTAGGAGTTATTCCCAATACGTCGGGGCTGATGACTCTCTTTTGTGACAATACTGGAGCCATTGCCCTTGCCAAGGAGCCCAGGTTTCACAAGAAGACCAGACACATCAAGCGTCGCTTCAACTCCATTTGTGAAAATGTTCAAGATGGAGACATAGATATTTGTAAAGTGCACATAGATCTGAATGTCGCAATCCGTTGACTAAACCTCTTCCGCGAGCAAAACATGATCAACACCAGAACTCTATGGGTGTTCGATTCATCACAATGTAACTAGATTATTGACTCTAGTGCAAGTGGGAGACTGTTGGAAATATGCCCTATTGTTCAATGATAATTGTCTATTGTTCATGCTATAATTGTGTTATCCGGAAATCGTAATACACGTGTGAACACATAGACCACAACATGTCCCTAGTGAGCCTCTAGTTGACTAGCTCGTTTATCAATGATGGTTACGGTTTTCTGACCATGGACATTGGATATCATTGTTAACGGGATCACATCATTGGGAGAATGATGTGATGGACAAGACCCAATCCTAAGCATAGCACAAGATCGTGTAGTTCGTTTGTTAGAGCTTTTCTAATGTCAATTATCATTTCCTTAGACCATGAGATCGTGTAACTCCCGGATACCGTAAGAGTGCTTTGGGTGTACCAAACGTCACAACATAACTGGGTGGCTATAAAGGTATACTACAGGTATCTCCAAAAGCATCTGTTGGGTTGACATGAATCGAGACTGGGATTTGTCACTCCGTATGACGGAGAGGTATCTCTGGGCCCACTCGGTAATGCATCATCATAATGAGCTCAATCTGACCAAGTGGTTGGTCACGGGATCATGCATTACGGTACGAGTAAAGTGACTTGCCGGTGACGAGATTGAA
>NW_025295035.1:0-1004 GCF_018294505.1 Triticum aestivum | reverse complement strand
TTTGAAACTAACATTGAGAACTTATATCGATATTCCCGCCATTTCATGTATATGGAGTGGCTTCGTTGGATGATTGCTCGGCTATTTGTTGATGGATTGTGGGACGGAGAAAATAGTATATCCATGTTGGTTTTCATCATTTGGATCAGCTACGCCTACGCGTTGAGGAAGATAACATACTTTGCTGGCCAGTAGGCTTCAGACACTGTTAATGTTCCGGTGAAAATAATTACGTAGATATCTGAATAACCAAATTTAAATTGGAACAACCAGATTTTCGCACAATTAACGACGCCATACAAGTTCAAACACCCGTGTCCTCTTTTTCCCTGCATTTTTATTTTTATAATATTTTCTAAAGTAATTCTTTTTTTTGAACATCAGTACAGACATAAACGCTCATATACACGTGCATATACTCATCCCTATGAACGCACACACGCACAACCTACCCCTATGAGCACCTCTGAAAGACTAAGCCGGCATATCATCTTGAGATTTACGAAGTCGCCGTAGGCACCTCGTCATCGACAGGAACGTCTCCTCCCACTGAATGCGCATCGCCGGAAATCCTGAAATAAATCCAGATATAAATGCGAGCACCAGGATTTGAACCCTGGTGGGCTGAGGATACCACAGTCCCTCTAACCATCCAACCACAGGTTGGTTCGCTCTGGCCACTGCACTATTAAATTTTCGGTTGGTGTCGACAGAACCGCCCTCTCTCTCCAACGATCGTGACTCTCTTGTTGTCAGCTAGCAGTGTGGACGGTGGTTCTACTCGTGTCGTGTGGATCAGCAAGCATCGATTAGCTCAATTTCTCGTTTACGGTGGCCACCATACCATAGATACCTGCAGAAGCTCAGCTGGGGGTTCGGCCTCAATCCGCTGAACACATCCTGAGTCCCCGGCCGCGGAATCGATTCCCACGTCTTCAGCCAGCCGGCGGCCACGACCTGCTCCAATCGCCGGCCGGATTCCGCCACCTCCTGCACCCGCCGGC
>NW_025295034.1:0-1004 GCF_018294505.1 Triticum aestivum | reverse complement strand
CCCGCGACGATAAGGTGCTTGCGAATTACTTTCCGTTGGCTCTTAAACCCAATGCCATGTCATGGTTGATGCACTTGCCGGTAGACTCTATTTCCTCCTGGTCGTATTTGTGCCATGAATTTGTAGGCGCCTTTACTGGAGGCCACCAAGCCCATGGCCAGGCAAGCGACCTGCACGTCATTCCCCAGAAGGGAGGCGAGAGTCTCCGCAAGTATATTCAGAGGTTCAGCCGGGTACAGTACAATATCCCTGATGTTCACCCTGCCGCCATCATAAGCGCATTCCACCAGAACGTGCGCAACCGCAAGATGCGCAAAGAGCTGGCGATGAACAAGGTGAGGGATGTGGCGGAACTCTATGTTCTTGCCGACAAATGTGCCCGAGCCGAAGAGGGAAGGAAGTACCCCGGCGAAGATGCCGGCATGGAAACCGACTCTTCAGATGAGGATACTGCTGCCCCAGCGAAGAAAGGCCGGCGCCGCAACAGGAAGCGCAAAGGAAAAGTCATGCTTGCCGTCGAGGGATCTGAAGACACTGGCTCCACCAAGAAAACCAAGGCAGATGACCCCGGCAAGGAGGTTGCGGGGTGCGTCGCATGCCAGGCCTTGGCGGCTGCCGAGAAGCCGGGAAACTCCGACAAGCGATACTGTAAGATCCATCGCATCAAGGGCCATGCTCTCCAGGACTGCCGACAGGTCAAGCTCCTCGCTGAAAAGCAGAGGGCTGAGTATGAGAGGCGGGACAAGGAGAAGGGCCTAGATGGTGCTGACGGGTCTGGCAAGAAGCGTGATGGCCAGGCGGGCCGTCGCAGCAAAGATAAGCAACAGGAGAGGCCCGCCCGGGGCCGAGATAGAAAGCCAGAAGATGACGATCACGAAGAGGACGACGAATCCGGCGACCAAGAGTTTCAGAAAGCTACAGAGGCCATGTGCATCGATGGTGGCGCCTCGCTGCATACTTCTCACCGCCGGTTTAAATAGTGGGCGCAAGAGATTACAGCAGCG
>NW_025295033.1:0-1004 GCF_018294505.1 Triticum aestivum | reverse complement strand
CCCCGGGGGGCCACATGGGCTGTAGGGGGTGCGCCTTGGCCTACATGGGCCAAGGGCACCAGCCCCTAGAGGCCCATGCGCCAAGATATAGGAAAAAGGGGAGAGTCCTAAAGGGGGAAGGCACCTCCGAGGTGCCTTGGGGAGGATGGACTCCTCCCCCCCTCTTAGCCGCACCCCTTCCTTGGAGGAAGGGGCAAGGCTGCGCCTCCCCCCTCTCCCCTGCCCCTATATATAGTGGAGGGGAGGGAGGGCATCCATACCTGAGCCCTTGGCGCCTCCCTTCCTCCCGTGACACCTCCTCCTCTCCCGTAGGTGCTTGGCGAAGCCCTGCAGGATTGCCACGCTCCTCCATCACCACCACGCCGTTGTGCTGCTGCTGCATGGAGTCTTCCTCAACCTCTCCCTCTCTCCTTGCTGGATCAAGGCGTGGGAGACATCGTCGAGCTGTACGTGTGTTGAACGCGGAGGTGCCGTCCGTTCGGCACTAGGATCATCGGTGAACTGAATCACGACGAGTACGACTCCATCCACCCCGTTCACTTGAACGCTTCCGCTTAGCGATCTACAAGGGTATGTAGATGCACTCTCCTTCCCCTCGTTGCTAGTCTCTCCATAGATAGATCTTGGTGACACGTAGGAAAATTTTGAATTTCTGCTACGTTCCCCAACAGTGGCATCATGAGCTAGGTCTATTGCGTAGATTCTTTGCACGAGTAGAACACAAAGTAGTTGTGGGCGTCGATATTGTTCAATATGCTTGCCGTTACTAGTCTTATCTTGATTTGGCGGCATCGTGGGATGAAGCGGCCCGGACCAACCTTACACGTACGCTTACGTGAGACCGGTTCCACCGACAAACATGCACTAGTTGCATAAGGTGGCTGGCGGGTGTCTGTCTCTCCCACTTTAGTCGGATCGGATTCGATGAAAAGGGTCCTTATGAAGGGTAAATAGCAATTGGCATATCACGTTGTGGTTCATGCGTAGGTAAGAAACATTCTTGC
>NW_025295032.1:0-1004 GCF_018294505.1 Triticum aestivum | reverse complement strand
CATTTTGGAGCTAAGTAAGGTTATTATGTCATTTTGGAGCTAACTAAGCATATGAAGTCATTTAGGACCTAAAATATGTCATTTCTTAAGCATATTATATCATTTTAGAGCTAGCTAAGCATATTAAGTCATTTTGAAGGAAAAGATGCTAAGTATAGGTCATTTTAGAGCTATCCTAGGTTAAATATGTCATTTTAGAGCTAAGTAAGGTTATTATGTCATTTTGGAGCTAGCTAAGCATGAGTAGTCATTTAGGAGCTAAACTATGTCATTTCTTAAGCATATTATGTCATTTTAGAGCTAGTTAAGCATATTAAGTAATTATGGAGGAAAAGATGCTAAGTATAGGTCATTTTAGAGCTATCCTAGGCTAAATAGGTCATTTTGAAGCTAGCTAAGCATATTAAGTCATTTTGGAGGAAAAAATGCTAAGTATAGGTAATTTTAGAGCTATCCTAGGTTAAATAGGTCATTTTTTTAGCTAATTAAGCTTATTATGTAATTTTTGAGCTAGCTAAGCATATTGAGTCATTTTGGAGCTAAAAATGCGAAGTATAGGTCATTTTAGAGCTATCCTAGGTTAAATAGGTCATTTTGGAGCTAAGTAAGGTTATTATGTCATTTTGGAGCTAGCTAAGCATATGAAGTCATTTAGGAGCTAAAATATGTCATTTCTTAAGCATATTATGTCATTTTAGAGCTAGTTAAGCATATTAAGTCATTTTGGAGGAAAAGATGCTAAGTATAGGTCATTTTAGAGCAATCCTGGGTTAAATAGGTCATTTTGAAGCTAGCTAAGCATATTAAGTCATTTTGGAGGAAAAAAATGCTAAGTATAGGTAATTTTAGAGCTATCCTAGGTTAAATAGGTCATTTTGGAGCTAATTAAGCTTATTATGTAATTTTTGAGCTAGCTAAGCATATTGTGTCATTTTGGAGGAAAAAATGCTAAGTATAGGTCATTTTAGAGCTAGCCTAGGTTAAATAGGTCATTTTGAAGCTAG
>NW_025295031.1:0-1004 GCF_018294505.1 Triticum aestivum | reverse complement strand
AGAAGAACAAGTTCGTATCGTTCGTGAAAAGTTGAAAACAGCCCAATCTCGTCAAAAGAGTCAATATGACCGAAAACATAAGGCTATGACTTTCGAGGTTGACGAGAAGGCTTATCTTCGGGTCACCCCTCTGAAGGGAACCCATCGTTTCGGTATCAAAGGCAAATTGGCTCCTCGTTACATTGGACCTTTTCGCATTCTTGCCAAACGAGGAGAAGTTGCCTACCAGTTGGAACTACCTCCGCACCTCTCCAGAGTTCACGATGTCTTCCACGTTTCTCAACTCAGGCGTTGCTTCTCGGATCCTATCCGTGAAGTGGACCACGAAACGCTTGATCTCCAAGATAATCTTACCTATCGAGAGTATCCCATCCGTATCCTCGATCAAGCCGAGCGTACCACGCGACGTCATGATATCAAGTTTCTCAAGGTTCAATGGTCGCACCATTCTGAAGATGAAGCAACTTGGGAAAGGAAGGATCGTCTTTGACTCGAGTATCCCGCCTTCTTCTCGGAGGAACCCAAATGTCGGGACGAGATTCTTTTGAGTGGGGGTGAGTTGTCACACCCTAGCTAGTCATGCATTAGAGTGTTGCATCATGTTTACTCTTTCATCAGAAACTTGAAATGGGGATGACAGAACCCCCAGTCCCCTCTGAAACCAACTAGGGTTACTAAAACAAATTTTCAATGAACCTGAAATGCCCTTCTAAAATGCCCATCATTTTTGCCTTGGTTCAGAACCTCTGCCAAAAATGGTGCACACTTTTCTAGGCCATCCTAGGGTTCTTGAGTTAAATCATAACTATTTGAATTTGGGCATTTAAAATAATATAAAATATTTAAATGCTCAAATATCTCCAAACTAAAATGTTTCATGTTGGAAATAATCCAACTATGAGCCAGGAGTAGTTTGGTGAATTTTGGAGTTGCCTAGGTATTTTATTTAATTCAACAAAGTTGCAGTTATATTAAATAAAACAGAAAACAGAAAAAAACTAAAA
>NW_025295030.1:0-1004 GCF_018294505.1 Triticum aestivum | reverse complement strand
TGGCGCATTTAGAGTTGGTGCGCCATTAGTAAGTGGGCAGCAACAAGATATTTTGGACAGCCTCTCCTACCCACACTCACTTTCTCCCCACTTCATTCTCTCCACCTCCTCCTTGTCTCGGGTGCCTCCTCTTTTTCACCTCATTTCCACCATAGATTCATTCAATTTAAGTGGTTAAATTACCTTGTTTTGATAGGTAAGTAAGGGGGGAAGCTATATTTATGTTGTTCTCCCTACAACAATGTGCACATGCACTTTTTATGGCCTAGCTAGATCTATGTATATTCGTGGTGTTGCATATGTTTGTGGTGTTGCATATGTGTTTGTGTTTGGAGGTGTACCGGTATTTGAAATGCGATAGTTGCCAATATTTTGCCGGAATGTTGATTCATTTCCGTTTCGGCGAGAATTTTGGCATTAAGCATTCTTTTTGGTCCTATTTTTAGGGAAAGTCATGCCAAAATTTTTCTTGGTTCTAAAATATCGTTTTGCTCTACCCCGCAGGCGACCATGGTCCGCATGATGACCGAAGGCATCGTGAATAGGTTTTTGAGGTCCGCGAAGGCTGAGATGCTTCAAAAGAACAAGACGGAGATAAGATGTCCGTGTCGAAGATGCAAGCTGAAGAGCCTTATTGCGGACCCGGAATCCGGGCAGGTGCGGGACCACCTGCTCTTGCGTGGTTTCATGGATGGCTATCGGTGGCAAGGTGATGAAGATGACTACGAAGTCGTCCATGGGGGCCGGGCAAGAAATGAGGAAGGGCAGCAAGACAACCACCGCGGCTCGGGCGGGCGAGAAGACGAAGAATCCCCAGGAGATGATCACGACGGTGATGCTGTACACAGTCATCATGTAGAAGATGCAGGACATGATGATGAGGAAGATGCCGGAGCAGACGACGGGCATGATCATGAAGATGATGATGCCGGCGGAGCAGACGACGCTGGACCATCGATGGGCTGGGTGCAGGACCCTCATATTCAAGAGCTGCTTCTCAAGCA
>NW_025295029.1:0-1004 GCF_018294505.1 Triticum aestivum | reverse complement strand
GAGTAGTAGTCCAAGAAACGGGCCAGAATCGGCCCAAACAGTGATTGTTGATGACCGACACGTAAGCGCACCTTGGAGTTCGACAACCATGGAAATCGCTTTGGGACCCCAAAACGGTGAGTAATAGTCCATGAAACCCGTCAGAATTGGCCAAAACTCTCAGTGTTGACGACGGACACATAAACGAACCCCGGGGTTCATCGATCGTGGAAATCCCTCTGGGTCTCCAAAACATTGAGTCATAGTGCACGAAACGGACACGATTCGGCCGAATATGTGAGTGTTGATCACCGACACGTAAACGCACCAAGGGTTCGTCAATCATGGAAATGACTCTGAGACCCCAAAATAAAGTAATAGTCCAAGAAACGGGCCAGAATCGGCCCAAAAAGTGATTGTCGATGACCAACACGTAAGGACACCTTGGGGTTCAACAACTATGGAAATTGCTTCGGGACCCCAAAACCGTGAGTAATAGTCCATGAAACGGGCCAGAATCGGCCAAAACTGCGAGTGTTGATGACCAACACGTAAGCACACCTTGGAGTTCAACAACTATGGAAATCACTTCGGGATCCCAAAACCGTGAGTAATAGTCCACGAAACATGTCAGAATTGGCCAAAACCGTGAGTGTTGACGACAGACACATAAATGCACCCCGGGGTTCATCGATCGTGGAAATCCCTCTGGGTCTCCAAAACATTGAGTAATAGTGCACGAAACGGACACGATTCGGCCGAATATGTGAGTGTTGATCACCGACACGTAAACGCACCAAGGGTTCGTCAATCATGGAAATGACTCTGAGACCCCAAAATAGAGTAATAGTCCAAGAAACGGGCCAGAATCGGCCCAAACAGTGATTGTTGATGACCGACACGTAAGCGCACCTTGGAGTTCGACAACCATGGAAATCGCTTTGGGACCCCAAAACGGTGAGTAATAGTCCATGAAACGGGCCAGAATCGGCCAAAACTGCGAGTGTTGATGACCAACACGTAAG
>NW_025295028.1:0-1004 GCF_018294505.1 Triticum aestivum | reverse complement strand
GCGCCCGGCGCGCGCGGCCACGCGCCCCGGCCACCTCCTGCTTCCGGCCACCTCCTGCTTCCCCCCGGCCTCTCTAGCGACGCCACGCACCCCTCCTGGAACCCGTCGCTCACTCTCTCGTCCCCATCCTCTCCTCTGCTCCCTCTCCCTCCCGCGACCGAGCGGAGCTCGTCGCCGCCGACGCCGCTACCGCGGCCGCAGCCATCCCGCAGCCTCTCCGACACGCCCTCGAGCTTCGCCTCGACCCCCTCCTCCTCTTCCACCGAGCCACGCCCCTCCAGAAGCCCCGAACATCCTCCCCGAGCTCATCTCCTACCTCAGACCCGCCGGTCACCGTCGCCCAAATTCGTGGAACTCCGGCCGTCCCCGAGCAAGCCGAGCCCCTCTTCGTGATCGCTGTGAGCTCCTCCACCCTTTCCCCCTCTTCCCCGCTTCATTTGATCGCCGTAGCCGTCGCCCCCTTTATGGCCGAAACGCGCCGCCGCCTGAGCTCAACGTCGGCGTAGCTCCGGTGACCATTTGGTCCCGGGCATGCGCCCAACACGCTCCCCGCATCGCGTAGAGCCTCCGTGAAACCTCGCCGCGCTCGTTTGCGCACCGCAGCCCCATCCCCACTTGCACCCGAGCTTCGGCCGCCGCCGAGCTCGTCGCCGGCACCACTCCGGCCACTCCCCGGCCGCACCACCACCACAGTTGGATGCGGACGAGCGTCCGCATCCCGAAGCTGTGCTCCGCACGCCAAACTGAGCCCTGTGGGCAAAACCCGAGGCTCACCACCGCGGCTGGCCTCGCCGGCGTCAAGCCGCCGGTGGGGTTGACCACTTGACCACGGCGTAACCCCCCCTGGGTCGATGACAGGTGGGGCCAGCCCCCTGTTAATTAGTTAGTTTAGTTTAATTAAATAACCCCCCTGCGGACAATGACATGTGGGCCCTTTTGTCCTAATCCTTAATTAAACTAAAATAAACCCCCCCCCTGACGCTGACCAGTGGGCCCGACCCCCC
>NW_025295027.1:0-1004 GCF_018294505.1 Triticum aestivum | reverse complement strand
TGTATGAGGTCCCGGTGCGACGCTCCGGTGGCATTGCTAAACCCCCCCAGGGCCCCCATGCCGCCTAACCTTGTAGCGTTTGACCACGGGATCTAGCCCTTTGACGTTGCACGGACGGGCTTTGACCAGTGGACTTCTCCACCCGGTTGTGTTAGGTCAGCCCATTGGAACACTTAGGAGCAACATCCGGGCCAGACCCACAGCAAGATCCCCTCCGTGTAGACCCGACGTGTCCGTTTCCCCCTCCAGGTGCCGGCGGCGGCGCCGTCCGTGAGGGGGGGCACACCCCGGAGACGCGTGCCGAGCGTTTGCACCCGCCACAACACTTCCAGACTTGTGAGAGGCCGCCTATGCAATATTTGGTGGCATGCTAGCCCCCGGAGGCCGCCGGCCACAGTCGTAGACACGCGAAGAGCGATCCGCGTAGAGGGAATTGTTCGGATACTTGTCCATCACGAACAATTATGAAAATTACCATTAGTCCTACAACACATGTGCCCACGTCGTGTAAAAAACTCATGATTTTATCGCGCTCCGAGTATTTAATAATATTCACGCCGCATCGTTACCGCAGAACGTCTACTACCGTGTCATCGCCGTCCGTGAGGGGGGGCACAACCCGGAGACGCGTGCCGCCTCTTCGGACATGCCACCACACCACCCCGCATGTATGAGGTCCCGGTGCCACGCTCCGGTGGCATTGCTACCCCCCAGGGCACCCGTCCCGCCTAACCCTGTAGCGTTTGACCACGGGATCTAGCCCTTTGACTTTGCACGGACGGGCTTTGACCAGTGGACCTCTCCACCCAGTTGTGCTAGGTCAGCCCATAGGAACACTTTGGAGCAACATCCGTGCCAGACCCACAGCAAGATCCCCTCCGTGTAGACCCGACGCGTCCGTTTCCCCCCTCAAGGTGCCGGCGGCGGCGCCGTCCGTGAGAGGGGGGCACACCTCGGAGACGCGTGCCGCCTCTTCGAACATGCCACCACACCACACCGCATGT
>NW_025295026.1:0-1004 GCF_018294505.1 Triticum aestivum | reverse complement strand
TACAAGAAAGTGAGTGGGAGCTCTGTAGCATTTCTCATATTATATGTGGATGACATACTGTTGATGGGAAATGATATAGAATTCTTGGGAAGCATAAAGGCCTACTTGAACAAGTGTTTTTCAATGAAGGACCTTGGAGAAGCTGCTTATATATTAGGCATCAAGATCTATAGAGATAGATCAAGACGCTTCATTGGTCTTTCACAAAGTACGTACCTTGACAAGATATTGAAGAAGTTCAATATGGATCAGTCCAAGAAGGGGTTCTTGCCTGTATTGCAAGGTGTGCAATTGAGCACGGCTCAATGCCCGACCACGGCAGAAGATAGAGAAAAGATGAGTGTCGTCCCCTATGCCTCGGCCATAGGGTCTATTATGTATGCCATGATGTGTACCAGACCTGATGTAAACCTTGCCGTAAGTTTGGTAGGAAGGTACCAAAGTAATCCCGGCATGGAACAGTGGACAGCGGTCAACAATATCCTGAAGTACCTGAAGAGGACTAAGGATATGTTTCTCGTTTATGGAGGTGACGAAGAGCTCGTCGTAAAGGGTTACGTCGATGCTAGTTTTGACACAGATCTGGATGACTCTAAGTCACAAACCGGATACGTGTATATTTTGAATGGTGGGGCAGTAAGCTGGTGCAGTTGCAAGCAAAGCGTTGTGGCGGGATCTACATGTGAAGCGGAATACATGGCGGCCTCAGAGGCAGCACAAGAAGCAATCTGGGTGAAGGAGTTCATTACCGACCTAGGAGTTATTCCCAATGCGTCGGGCCCGATGACTCTCTTCTGTGACAACACTGGAGCTATTGCCCTTGTCAAGGAGCCCAGGTTTCACAGGAAGACCAGGCATATCAAGCGTCGCTTCAACTCCATTCGTGAAAATGTTCAAAATGGAGACATAGATATTTGTAAAGTACATACGGACCTGAATGTAGCAGATCCGTTGACTAAACCTCTCCCTAGAGCAAAACATGATCAACACCAGAACTCTATGGG
>NW_025295025.1:0-1004 GCF_018294505.1 Triticum aestivum | reverse complement strand
TAGTTTCCAACAAAAAAAGAATCACCCAATTCGGAGTCCGTATGAAAAACTTGTGTGCGTTTTGAGTCAGGTATGTCTATGCAGTCCGAATCTGAATCCAGAACGTGAGAGACTTGGACTCTATCTTCTCTTGGGCCAAAAGTGACGTGAGAGAACTTTTTGGACAGCAAATAAACATCTCTTTCTTCCTTATCTTCATATGTGGATTGTACAAATGTCCCATACACCTGCAATTAGACAAAACACAAAAGTGTGTGAAGTATTTTTGTTCTGGATAACATAAATAGATTATTGAATAGTTTGCACTAGAAATCACCTGACAAATATGCATATATGCAATATTTTTGGTCATATCCAAGGTAGTCATGTCCTCATCATCCTCCCCTTGTTGAAAATAAAGCCGTCCTCGGCGTTGCTTAATCTGAAATGTGGCTAACAAAAGAGACAAGGTGTACATATTGTATATGTATATGTCATCCATTTTTACTTCCCTTGATTTTTGCATATATGAAACATGAATAGATGAGTAACTTGCATAGTTCATATAATCTAAAGCCAAAAAATTAGCACAAGAAGTAGAAGGCATGAAAATATTGCAACTCAGTTTGCACATATAAGTGAAGCTCTTATTCATTTCAAAAGATTGACAATGTTCATCATTAAACCATCCCAACATTGGTGAATAAACCTTACTTGCATCAAATTTACATGCTACAACATGCTTAAATAAGCAAACATGCAATAAGTCATTCAACACAGAATCATCACCAAGATTAGAGGTCATATCAAAATGATTAAACATTGGTTCTTTTGCATCAATAGTTAATTCAATGGGTGCACTCAAAATTGTTGGTATTTCAGTTGTTTGATCACATGGCAAAGTCAAATTATCAACGTAGTCCTCTAAAATAGGTGGTGTGATCAAAGTAGTGGGTAGCTCATCAGATGGTGCATTCAAATTGACAAGGCATTCATCATTCTCATGTAGAGATGGAAGATCAGTA
>NW_025295024.1:0-1004 GCF_018294505.1 Triticum aestivum | reverse complement strand
TTCCATAGTTGTTGAACCCAAAGGTGCGCTTACGTGTCGGTCATCAACACTCGCAGTTTTGGCCGATTCTGTCCCGTTTCGTGACTATTACCCAGTTTTGGGGCCCCGAAGTGGTTTCTACAACTGACGAACCGCAAGGTGCGTTTGCGTGTCGATCATCAACACTCGTAGTTTTGGCCGATTCTGGTTCATTTCGTGCACTATTACTCACCGTTTTCGGGTCCTAGAGGGATTTCCATGATTGACGATCCCTGGGGTGCATTTATGTGTCGGTTATCGACACTCGCAGTTTTGGCTGACTCTGCCCCGTTTCATGGTTTATTACTCATTGTTTTGGGGTCCCGGAGCAATTTCCATAATTGACGCACCCCGGGGTGCGTTTACATGTCGCTCAACAGTCGCAATTTTGGCTGATTCTGGCCCGTTTCATGGACTATTACTCACCGTTTTGGTGTCCTAAATCGATTTCAATGGTTGTTGAACCCTAAGGTGCATTTACGTGTCGGTCATCAACGAACGCAGTTTGGGCTGATTCTGTCCTGTTTCGTGACTATTACCTAGTTTTGGGGCCCCGAAGTGGTTTCCACAACTGACGAACCGCAAGGTGCGTTTGCGTGTCGATCACCAACACTCGTAGTTTTGGCCGATTCTGGTTCATTTCGTGCACTATTACTCACCGTTTTCGGGTCCTAGAGCGATTTCCATGATTGACGATCCCTGGGGTGCATTTATGTGTCGGTTATCGACACTCGCAGTTTTGGCTGACTCTGCCCCGTTTCATGGTTTATAACTCATTGTTTTGGGGTCCCGGAGCAATTTCCATAATTGACGCACCCCGGGGTGCGTTTACATGTCGCTCACCAGCAATCGTAATTTTGTTCGATTCTGGGCTCTTCCGTGGACTATTACTCACCATTTTGGGGTCCCAGAGCTATTTCCACATTCACAATGACCGGGGTGCGTTTACGTGTACGTCGTCAACAGTCGCAATTTTGGTTGATTCT
>NW_025295023.1:0-1004 GCF_018294505.1 Triticum aestivum | reverse complement strand
TACAAATAATTTTACACTAGAGTTGAACTAGCTCTTTAAGCTAGTTCAAATAATTTTACACTAGAGTTGAACTAGTTCTATAGCCTAGTACAAATAATTTTACACTAGAGTAGAACTAGCTCTATAAGTTAGTTCAAATAATTTTACACTAGAGTTGAACTAGCTCTATAAGCTAGTTCGAATAATTTTACACTAGAGTTGAACTAGCTCTTTAAGCTAGTTCAAATATTTTTACACTAGAGTTGAACTAGCTCTATAAGCTAGTTCGAATAATTTTACACTAGAGTTGAACTAGCTCTTTAAGCTAGTTCAAATAATTTTACACTAGAGTTGAACTAGTTCTATAGCCTAGTACAAATAATTTTACACTAGAGTTGAACGAGCTCTATAAGCTAGTTCGAATAATTTTACACTAGAGCTGAACTAGCTCTTTAAGCTAGTTCAAATAATTTTACACTAGAGTTGAACTAGTTCTATAGCCTAGTACAAATAATTTTACACTAGAGTTGAACTAGCTCTATAAGCTAGTTCAAATAATTTTACACTAGAGTTGAACTAGCTCTATAGTCTAGTACAAAAAATTTTACACTAGCGTTGAACTAGCTGTATAAGGTAGTTCAATTAATTTTACAATAGAGTTGAACTAGCTCTATAGCCTAGTACAAATAATTTTACACTAGATTTGAACTAGCTCTATAAGCTAGTTCCAATAATTTTACACTAGAGTTGAACTAGCTGTATAAGCTAGTTCAAATAATTTTACACTAGAGTTGAACTAGCTCTATAGCCTACTACAAATAATTTTACATGGGAGTTGAACTAGCTCTATAAACTAGTTCAAATAATTTTACACTGGAGTTGAACTAGCTCTATAAGCTAGTTCAGATAATTTTACACTAGAGTTGAACTAGCTCTATAGCCTAGTACAAATAATTTTACACTAGAGTTGAACTAGCTCTAGAAGCTAGTACAAATAATTTTAGACTAGAGTTGAACTAGCTCTA
>NW_025295022.1:0-1004 GCF_018294505.1 Triticum aestivum | reverse complement strand
CCACCATAATGGGTGCATGAAGCCTTGGACGAAATATACAAGATGCCACTTCATAAATTTCGTCCCGAGGCTATTTTAGGTGTTGCGTCACCTTATTATTGGGCCAGGCCCATGTAATTTCGAAATACATAAGTATAGGCTATTTTTAGAGTCCGTATGTGTGGGGAAACAAGAGATAGGGTTGATTTCGGACCCCTCCACCAAGGGCCACGAAATTCCCCCCTCTTCCTCCATATATACAGCCCTTAGGGCATCGTTTAGACTTTGGGTTTTGTTTAGATTAAAAGTTCGCCATAGCTGCAACTTCGCGTACTTCGTTTGTGTTCAACGACCAGACAAAGGCGTCACAGAACCCCACCTTGATCAATAAAGCTTTCATCTTATATTCGCAATATCCAGATTCCAATCTCAGTTTCTTGCTTGTTCTTCGTTTGCTCGCAGGAAACAGACCCTCGTGGTCAGGTTGATCGTGCTCCGGCGTGGTCAATAACCTCTCGGAGTTGGTTTAGCGATTGCTAAGGCGCGACGTCCTCGCACGTTCGTAGTCGGATCGTCAAAGTCGACTTCCACCAAAGTGATATCCATCATCTCATCGAAAGACGGGACACCTTTGCCTCTATCAAGTGGTATCAGATTTCCAGGTTGCTCGGTGAGATTTTACAGTTTTTCGTAGTTTAGATCGAGTCTGTTCTTCATACCTACAGTCCACGAAAAAGCCACACAAAAAAATTAGGGTTAGTTCATCATATCCGAACCAATCTGAGCCTTTGCATAATCTTTTTAGGGTTTTGCTTTGTTGAATTTGCGGTTGCATCGTCGGTCTAGTTGCTGGTCTTAGAGTCTAGTCTTTTAGAGTTTCGAGTTCTGGTCATAAGTTGTCACGCCGCCGCCGCACCATCATCATCGCCCCTGCCATCTACCACCACCGCTCCGAATCCGTATCCATATACCACCACCAATCCGTGCCCATATACCACCACCGATCCATATCCATATACTACCAC
>NW_025295021.1:0-1004 GCF_018294505.1 Triticum aestivum | reverse complement strand
GAGTTGAACTAGCTCTATAGCCTAGTACAAATAATTTTACACTAGAGTTGAACTAGCTCTATAAGCTTGTTCAAATAATTTTACACTAGAGTTGAACTTTTTCTATAGCCTAGTACAAATAGTTTTACACTAGAGTTGAACTAGCTCTATAAGCTAGTTCAAATAATTTTACTCTAGATTTGAACTAGCTCTATAGCCTAGTACAAATAATTTTACACTAGAGTTGAACTAGCTCTATAAGCTAGTTCAAATAATTTTACACTAGAGTTGAACTAGCTCTATACGCTTGTACAAATAATTTTGCACTAGAGTTGAACTAGCTCTATAAGCTAGTTCAAATATTTTTACATTAGAGTTGAACTACCTCTATAGCCTAGTACAAATAATTTTACACTAGAGCTAAACTATCTCTATAAGCTAGTTCAAATAATTTTACACTAGAGTTGAACTAGCTCAATATATAACCTAGTAAAAATATTTTTACACTAGAGTTGAACTAGTTCCATAGCCTAGTACAAATAATTTTACACTAGAGTTGAACATGCTCAATAAGCTAGTTAAAATAATTTTACCCTAGAGTTGTACTAGCTCTATAGCCTACTACAAATAATTTTACACTAGAGTTGAACTAGCTCTATAGCCTAGTACAAAATATTTTACACTAGAGTTGAACTAGCTCTATAAGCTAGTTCAAATATATTTACACAAGAGTTGAACTAGATCTATAGCCTAGTACAAATAATTTTACACTAGAGTTGAACTAGCTCTATAAGCTAGTTCAAATAATTTTACACCAGAGTTGAACTAGCTCTATAGCCTAGTACAATTAATTTTACATTAGAGTTGAACTAGCTCTATAAGGTAGTTCAAATAATTTTACTCTAGATTTGAACAAGCTCTATAAGCTAGTTCAAATATTTTTACATTAGAGTTGAACTACCTCTATAGCCTAGTACAATTAATTTTACACTAGAGCTGAACTATCTCTATAAGCTAGTTCAAAT
>NW_025295020.1:0-1004 GCF_018294505.1 Triticum aestivum | reverse complement strand
AAGGGTTCGTCAATCATCGAAATGACTCCAAGACCCCAAAATAGAGTAATAGTCCAAGAAACGGGCCAGAATCGGCCCAAGCTGTGATTGTTGATGACCGACATGTAAGCGCACCTTCGAATTCGACAACCATGGAAATCGCTTTGGGACCCCAAAACGGTGAGTAATAGTCCATGAAACGGGCCAGAATCGGCCAAAACTGCGAGTGTTGATGACCAACACGTAAGCACACCTTGGAGTTCAACAACTATGGAAATCACTTCGGGACCCCAAAACCGTGAGTAATAGTCCACGAAACATGTCAGAATTGGCCAAAACTGTTTGTGTTGACGACAGACACATAAATGCACCCCGGGGTTCATCAATCGTGGAAATCCCTCTGGGTCTCCAAAACATTGAGTAATAGTGCACGAAACGGACACGATTCGGCCAAATATGTGAGTGTTGATGACCGACACGTAAACGCACCCTGGGGTTCGTGAATCATGGAAATGACTCTGAGACCCCAAAATAGAGTAGTAGTCCAAGAAACGGGCCAGAATCGGCCCAAACTGTGATTGTTCATGACCGACACGTAAGCGCACCTTGGAGTTCGACAACCATGGAAATCGCTTTGGGACCCCAAAACAGTGAGTAATAGTCCATGAAACGGGCCAGAATCGGCCAAAACTGCGAGTGTTGATGACCAACACGTAAGGACACCTTGGGGTTCAACAACTATGGAAATCGCTTCGGGACCCCAAAACGGTGAGTAATAGTCCACGAAACCCGTCAGAATTGGCCAAAACTCTCAGTGTTGACGGCGGACACATAAACGAACCCCGGGGTTCATCGATCGTGGAAATTGCTCTAGGTCCCCAAAATGCTGAGTGATAGTGCACAAAACGGACTAGAATCGGCCGAATATGTGAGTGTTGATCACCGACACGTAAACGCACCAAGGGTTCGTCAATCATCGAAATGACTCCAAGACCCCAAAATAGAGTAATAGTCCAAGAAACGGG
>NW_025295019.1:0-1004 GCF_018294505.1 Triticum aestivum | reverse complement strand
TTTGAAAGAAGTGACGTATTAAGAGGATGATATTCTATTGTCATGTGAAATTTCAGGCTAATACACATTAGGGATGCGAGCTATGAAAAAGATAAATTCATCAATGAATAGTGACATTACTGTTCGGCACTATTCAATGTTGATTTTGTTTTTTCATGCCTCACATTCCATAATGTGTTTGAACATGAAATTTTGCACGGCAATAGAACATCACTCTAACATCCCGTATTTTTTTGAGATTTTTCCAAAACATGAAAACATTATCTTCACATGGTTTTCATCGGTCTCTACCGAATATTCCATATGATATTCTCCGCATATAGCAAGTGGCTCGTAAACAGAAAAGTGGCTCCAAGGTCGTCGTCACGTAGGAGTACGTGCTTAGACCTCTTTCAATGCATGGGTGCTTAGATGAGATGTTAAGTGCACTAAAGAGCTTACCAACTAAACTCCCCAATGCATAGGTGCTTAGTTTTTAGTTGCTAAGATATTTTCATTTAATTAGGTATAGACTCAGATTTGTCTTTCCACGTAGCTACATGCAGTAGTGGTGAGACGGGCAATAGTCCCGGTTCACCAACTGGGACTAATAGGTTGGGACTAAAGCCCCCCCCCCCCCCCCTTTAGTCCCGGTTCGGTACGACCCGGGGCTAAAGGTCGTCCACGTGGCTGGCAGTGCGCGCCGGGGGCGGGGACCTTTAGTCCCAGTTGGTGACACCAACCGGGACTAAAGGATTTGGGCTTTTGGGGTTTATTTTTTAATTTTTGTTGTTCATTTTGTGTTTTCGATTTAATTTTTTTTCATTCCAAACATATTTTACACTATTACATACTATACACGTTATGCATATATCATAGAATTTCTCGTAGGGCCAATCATACATATATTTCCATTTAAAATAATAGAAATTTAATAAAGTAAACTATAATATACTATAAAAAAGATCACCACATAAAAAACTAAAAAGAAAAAATTTGAAAGTGTCAAACTACATATTTGAAGG
>NW_025295018.1:0-1004 GCF_018294505.1 Triticum aestivum | reverse complement strand
GCAACCATTAAAATCGCTTCGGGACCCCAAAATGGTGATTAATAGTCCACGAAACGGGCCAGAATCAGCGAAAATTGTGAGTGTTAATGACCTACACGTAAGCGCACATTAGGGTTCAGTAACCATAAAATCACTCTGAAACCCCAAATCAATGAGTAATAGCCCATGAAACGGGCCAGAATCAGCCAAAATGGCGAGTGTTGATGAACGACACGTAAGCACACCTTGGGCTTCGGCAACCATAAAAATCGCTCTAGGACCCTAAATTGGTGAGTAGTAGTCCACGAAACGGGACAGAATCGGCCAAAACAGCGAGTGTTAATGACCTCCACGTAAGCGCACCTCGGGGTTCAGTAACCATGGAAATTGCTCCTTACCCCAAAATGGTGAGTAATAGTACATGAAATGGGTCTGAATCGTCAAAGAGGTGAGTGTTGATGAACGATACGTAAGCGCACCTTGGGGTTCAGCAACCATAAAAGTCGCTCTGGATCCCAAAACAGTGAGTAATAGTCCACGAAATGGGCCCGAATCGGCCAAAATGGCGAGTGTTAATGTCATGCACGTAAGCGCACCATGGGGTCCATAAACCAAGAAAATCGCTTTGGGACCCCAAAACGGTCAGTAATACTCCATGAAACGGGCCAGAATCGGCCAAACCTACGAGTGTTGATGACCGATAGGTAAATGCACCCCGAGGTTCATCAATCATGGAAATCGCTCCAAGACCTCAAAATGGTGAGTAATAGTCCACGAAATGCGCCAAAATCGGCCAAAACTGCAAGTGTTGATGACCTACACGTAAACGCACCTCAGGTATCATTAATCATGGAAATCGCTCCAGGACCTCAAAAAGGTGAGCAATAGCCCATGAGACGGGTCGAATCAGCCAAAACGGCGAGTGTCGATGACCTGCACGTAATAGGACCTTGTAGTTCAACAAGCAAGGAAATCGCACAGGAACCCCAAAATGGTGAGTAATAGCCCATGAAACGGGCCAGAAT
>NW_025295017.1:0-1004 GCF_018294505.1 Triticum aestivum | reverse complement strand
AGAAGGGTGCGAGCCAGCCGGCACCGAGTACGATCCGTGCTCAGGACGGGCCACCTTCACCGCAGGATATCTCGAGGAGGGTGCATGTGGCGGGTAGGGCGATGCTACCACCAAATATGCTCAATGCTGCAACCGGTGCTATGCGGAGTCTGCACGACAGTGTTCTTTCTTTGGAGAAGCGGCGTCTCAGAGAGAAGGATGTGGCATACCCGGTTTTCATGGCCAAGGTGCCAGAGGGCAAGGGCTTTGTGGATGGCGACATCGGGGGTACGATCGTCCTGCGGTTTGATGACATCTTTGCTATGTTTAACCTTCATCCGCTGCACTACACCTTCGTTCGGCTATTTTCGCTGAGTATGGAGATGCGGATCATTCGCGACAAGACCCCGGACATCGTGATAGTCGACCCCTTCTACATGCGTGCCAAGATCTTGGGCAGCGCTGGGACCGGCAAGTCGCGAGTTCTTACCTCGAAGGCGTCATTCTGGCAAACCAAGATAAGGATAACTTCCTCGTGCCTTACTTTCCCGAGTAAGTCCTCTCCTCAACCGGCCCGTAAAATATGAATTCTTACTTTTCGATCATTTTTCTTTTAACATTCCGTGTTTTCTGCAGTGACACACGTTGCACGCTCATCCTCCTAAGCCCCAAATATTCCATGGCCACGTATTTCGACCCGGACCGTCAGTCGAACGTAGACTACACAAATGTCAAGAAGGTTCTTGATGATGTTCTCCCCGGCTACGCCCAATCTGGAGGCACCTTCACCAGGCCTATTCGTAAGTACGGCAAGCACGTGTTCTCCCACAATACGACGTTCTGCTGCGTCAAGCAGCCGCCTGGCGGTCAGAAGGGTGCCTACTACGCCATCCATCACATGCGGGCGATCGTACGGGACCATCATCAACTTCTGCTACCGAGTAAACTCCAAGATTGGGCCGCGAGCGTGTCGGCAATCCAGGACGCGGACCTCCGACAAGAATTCTTTCGCATCCAGTCGGAGT
>NW_025295016.1:0-1004 GCF_018294505.1 Triticum aestivum | reverse complement strand
ACCGATAAAGATCTTCGTAGAATATGTAGGAGCCAATATGGGCATCCAGGTCCCGCTATTGGTTATTGACCAGAGACATGTCTCGGTCATGTCTACATTGTTCTCGAACCCGTAGGGTCCGCACGCTTAAGGTTACGATGACAGTTATATTATGAGTTTATGCATTTTGATGAACCGAAGGTTGTTCGGAGTCCCGGATGTGATCACGGACATGACGAGGAGTCTCGAAATGGTCGAGACATAAAGATTGATATATTGGAAGCCTATATTTGGATATCGGAAGTGTTCCGGGTAAAATCGGGATTTTACCGGAATACCGAGAGGGTTACCGGAACCCCCCGGGAGCTATTTGGGCCATAGTGGGCCTTAGTGGAAAAGAGAAGGGGCTGCCCTAGATGGGCTGCGCCCCCCCCCCCCCTTCCCCTAGTCCTATTAGGACTAGGAGAGGTGGCCGGCCCCCTCCTCCTCTTTTCCCCTCCGAGGAATCCTAGTTGGACTAGGATTGGAGGGGGAATCCTACTCCCAGTGGGAGTAGGATTCTCCTGCGCCTCCCCCCCTTGGCCGGCCAGCCTCCCCTCCTCTCCTCCTTTATATACTGAGGCAGGGGCACCTCTAAACACACAAGTTGACACAAGTTGATCCTCGTGATCGATTCCTTAGCCGTGTGCGGTGCCCCCTGCCACCATATTCCTCGATAATACTGTAGCGGAGTTTAGGCGAAGCCCTGCTGCTGTAGTTCATCAAGATCGTCACCACGCCGTCGTGCTGACAGAACTCTTCCCCGACACTTTGCTGGATCGGAGTCCGGGGATCGTCATCGAGCTGAACGTGTGCTCGAACTCGGAGGTGCCGTAGTTTCGGTGCTTGATCGGTTGGATCGTGAAGACGTACGACTACTTCCTCTACGTCGTGTCATCGCTTCCGCAGTCGGTCTGCGTTGGGTACGTAGACAACACTCTCCTCTCGTTGCTATGCATCACATGATCCTGTGTGCGCGTAGGAAA
>NW_025295015.1:0-1004 GCF_018294505.1 Triticum aestivum | reverse complement strand
TAGATATGGGTATGTCTACCTAATGAAACACAAGTCTGAAACCTTTGAAAAGTTCAAGGAATTTCAGAGTGAAGTCGAGAATCAACGTGACAGGAAAATAAAATTCTTACGATCAGATCGTGGTGGAGAATATTTAAGTCACGAATTTGGTACACACTTAAGGAAATGTGGAATAGTTTCACAACTCACGCCGCCTGGAACACCTCAGAGAAATGGTGTGTCCGAACGTCGTAATCGCACTCTATTGGATATGGTGCGATCTATGATGTCTCTTACCGATTTACCGCTCTCATTTTGGGGTTATGCTTTAGAGACTGCCGCATTCACTTTAAATAGGGCACCGTCTAAATCCGTTGAGACGACACCGTATGAATTATGGTTTGGGAAGAAACCTAAGCTGTCGTTTCTAAAAGTTTGGGGATGCGATGCTTATGTCAAGAAACTTCAACCTGAAAAACTCGAACCCAAATCGGAAAAATGCGTCTTCATAGGATACCCTAAGGAAACTATTGGGTATACCTTCTACCTCAGATCCGAAGGCAAGATCTTCATTGCCAAGAACGGGTCCTTTCTAGAGAAGGAGTTTCTCTCGAAAGAATTGAGTGGGAGGAAAGTGGAACTTGATGAGGTGATAGTCACCCCTTCCGAACCGGAAAGTAGCGCAGCGCGGGAAAATGTTCCTGTGGTGCCTACACCGACTGGGGAGGAAGTTAATGATGATGATCATGAAACTTCAGATCAAGTTACTGAACTTCGTAGGTCCACAAGGACACGTTCCGCACCAGAGTGGTACGGCAACCCTGTCCTGGAAATCATGTTGTTAGACAACGGTGAACCTTCGAACTATGAAGAAGCGATGGCGGGCCCGGATTCTGACAAATGGCTAGAAGCCATGAAATCCGAGATAGAATCCATGTATGAAAACAAAGTATGGACTTTGACTGACTTGCCCGATGAGCGGCGAGCCATAGAAAACAAATGGATCTTTAAGAAGAAGACGGACG
>NW_025295014.1:0-1004 GCF_018294505.1 Triticum aestivum | reverse complement strand
CATTGAGCATCAAGATCTATAAGGATAGATCAAAATGCTTAATAATACTTTCAAATGAGCACATACCTTGACATGATCTTGAAGGTGTTCAAGATGGACCAGTCAAAGAAGGAGTTCTTGCCTGAGTTGTAAGGTATGAAGTTAAGACTTAAAGCTCGACCACGGCAGAATAGAGAGAAAGGACGAAGGTCGTCCCCTATGCTTAAGACGTAGGCTCTTCAGTATGCTATGCTGTGTACCGCACCTGAAGTGTGCCTTGCCATGAGTCAGTCAAGGGGTACAAGAGTGATCCAAGAATGGCTCACAGGACAGCGGTCAAAGTTATCCTTAGTAACTAGTGGACTAAGGAATTTTCTCGATTATGGAGGTGGTAAAAGAGTTCATCGTAAAGGTTACGACGATGCAAGCTTGACACCTATCCGGATAGCTCTGAGTAGAGAGACCGGATACATAAAATGGAGCAATAATTTAGAATAGCTCCAAGTAGAAAAGTTGTTTGGAATAGCTCCACATAGAGCGTGGTAGCTGCATCTAGGAGATGACATAGAGATTTGTAAAGCACACACGGATCTGAAAGGTTCAGACCCGTTGACTAAAACCTCTCTCACAAGCAACATGATCAAACATAAAACTCATTGAGTGTTAATCACATAGTGATGTGAACTAGACTACTGACTCTAGTAAACTCTTGGGTATTAGTCACATGGCGATGTGACCTGTGAGTGTTAATCACATGGCGATGTGAACTAGATTATTGACTCTAGTGCAAGTGGGAGACTGTTGGAAATATGCCCTAGAGGCAATAATAAAAGTATTATTATTATATTTCCTTGTTCATGATAATTGTCTTTTATTCATGCTATAACTGTATTATCCGGAAATCGTAATACACGTGTGAATACATAGACCACAATATGTCCCTAGTGAGCCTCTAGTTGACTAGCTCGTTGTGATCAACAGATAGTCATGGTTTCCTGGCTATGGACATTGGATGTCGTTGATAA
>NW_025295013.1:0-1004 GCF_018294505.1 Triticum aestivum | reverse complement strand
GTATATCAAATATACCTTTGGTGTTGCCGGCCTTCTTATCCGCTAAGTATTTGGGGCAGTTCCGCTTCCAGTGACCCTTCCCCTTGCAATAAAAGCACTCAGTCTCAGGCTTGGGTCCATTCTTTGACTTCTTCCCGGTAACTGGCTTACCAGGCGCGGCAACATCTTTGCCGTCCTTCTTGAAGTTCTTCTTACCCTTGCCCTTCTTGAACTTAGTGGTCTTATTGACCATCAACACTTGATGTTCTTTCTTGATTTCAGCCTCTGCTGACTTCAGCATCGAGAACACTTCAGGAATGGTCTTTTCCATTCCCTGCATGTTGTAGTTTATCACAAAGCTCTTGTAGCTTGGTGGGAGCGACTGGAGGATTCTGTCAATGACCGCCTCATCTGGGAGGTTAATGTTCAGCTGGGTCATACGGTTGTGCAACCCAGACATCTTCAGGATGTGCTCACTGACAGAACTGTTCTCCTCCATCTTACAACTGTAGAACTTGTCGGAGACATCATATCTCTCGACCCGGGCATGAGCTTGAAAAACTAGTTTCAGCTCTTCGAACATCTCATACGCTCCGTGATGCTCAAAACGCTTTTGGAGCCCCGGTTCTAAGCTGTAAAGCATGCCGCACTGAACGAGGGAGTAATCATCAGCGCGAGACTGCCAAGCATTCATAATGTCTTGGTTCTCTGGGACGGGAGCGTCACCTAGCGGTCCTTCTAGGACATATTGTTTCCTGGCAGCTATGAGGATGATCCTCAGGTTCCGGACCCAGTCCGTATAGTTGCTGCCATCATCTTTCAGCTTGGTTTTCTCTAGGAACGCGTTGAAGTTCATGTTGACATTAGCGTTGGCCATTGATCTACAAGACATATTTGCAAAGGTTTTAGACTAAGTTCATGATAATAAAGTTCTAATCAAATTATGAACTCCCACTTAGATTAGACATCCCTTTAGTCATCTAAGTGTTACACGATCCGAGTCGACTAGCCCGTGTCCGATCATC
>NW_025295012.1:0-1004 GCF_018294505.1 Triticum aestivum | reverse complement strand
GATACCGAAGGAGGTGACGGAGCCGCGAACTTCACCGAGCTAGGCTCCGACTACTCTGAACCAGGCAAGCATGTTTGAACTTTTGATATGATGAGTGTCTTGGCATGTTTTGCATTTAGTTAGTTTCATGGCATGCCGGTGAGTATACCGATGAACGTTATTTTATGTGATAATGAGGTAAGTGAGTTCGATGATCCATACGTGGATGAATGTGAATATGAATGGCCATGTGTTGGCATGAGGATGGGTACGACGGCAGTGTTGTAGCATGCCAGTCTTACGCCAGACTATGTGACTTCAGTGTCAAACCATATCGGTCCAGTACCTATCATTTCCTTCCTTGTACTACCACATGTTTTCCGCAAGGAATATGGTTTAGTAAGTTCCAAACCGCTTTCATGGTACACACCAAAGAGGAGAGGCCGTGATGATGGTTCCATGGCCCTGGATTAAAGCCAGGCATCCGGTCAGGGGGCATGGGTGTTTCCGGTTGGGACCGAGAGGGGGGCACCCCTTAGAGCGCGCGTATATAAATTTGATCCCATGCTATTCGAGATTGTGATCTCCCCGTCTCAAAAGTTTTTCTTGGACGATGACTAGGGTGATTCCTAGCATCGAGAGGTAGGATGGGTGTGTACCGGTTAGCTGTGTTTTCTTCTGAAATACCGTAAACGGAACTAGTCCTTCGTGACTACGGAAATCCGTTGACTGTGGGAAAAATTTTGTACAAACTCTGCAGAGTCATATATTCCTCCAAATCATCTCTTCCATGTCAAGTTTCGTTCCTTCTTATCCTAATCAATTTTCAGCTTTGATGACAGAGACTCCGGTGAATCGCATGAGTGCTAAGTCCGGTTAAATGATCACTCCTGTGGATGGACTAACCCGTTTGTTTTCATGAATTGAATGTTTATTATGAGTATTATTTACTTGTGAATAAAAGCCCTTTATGTGATGTCGCTCAGACGTCCGACTGTGGCATTTCTTTTTAAAGCCCTTTCTGC
>NW_025295011.1:0-1004 GCF_018294505.1 Triticum aestivum | reverse complement strand
AACTATGGAAATCACTTCGGGACCCCAAAACCGTGAGTAATAGTCCACGAAACATGTCAGAATTGGCCAAAACTGTGAGTGTTGACGACAGACACATAAATGCACCCCGGGGTTCATCAATCGTGGAAATCCCTCTGGGTCTCCAAAACATTGAGTAATAGTGCACGAAACGGACACGATTCGGCCAAATATGTGAGTGTTGATGACCGACATGTAAACGCACCCTGGGGTTCGTCAATCATGGAAATGACTCTGAGACCCCAAAATAGAGTAGTAGTCCAAGAAACGGGCCAGAATCGGCCCAAACTGTGATTGTTGTTGACCGACACGTAAGCGCACCTTGGAGTTCGACAACCATGGAAATCGCTTTGGGACCCCAAAACGGTGAGTAATAGTCCATGAAACGGGCCAGAATCAGCCAAAACTGCGAGTGTTGATGACCAACACATAAGGACGGCTTGGGGTTCAACAAATATGGAAATCACTTCGGGACCCCAAAACGGCGAGTAATAGTACACGAAACCCGTCAGAATTGGCCAAAACTCTCAGTGTTGACGACGGACACATAAACGAACCCCGGGGTTCATCGATCGTGGAAATTGCTCTAGGTCCCCAAAACGCTGAGTGATAGTGCACAAAACAGACTAGAATCGGCCGAATAAGTGAGTGTTGATCACCGAAACGTAAACGCACCAAGGGTTCGTCAATCATCGAAATGAGTCCAAGACCCCAAAATAGAGTAATAGTCCAAGAAACGGGCCAGAATCGGCCCAAACTGTGATTGTTGATGACCGACATGTAAGCGCACCTTGGAATTCGACAACCATGGAAATCGCTTTGGGACCCCAAAACGGTGAGTAATAGTCCATGAAACGGGCCAGAATCGGCCAAAACTGCGAGTTTTGATGACCAACACGTAAGCACACCTTGGAGTTCAACAACTATGGAAATCACTTCGGGACCCCAAAACCGTGAGTAATAGTCCACGAAACATGTCAGAATTG
>NW_025295010.1:0-1004 GCF_018294505.1 Triticum aestivum | reverse complement strand
AGCTGTTGAAAAATTGGAAAGACTGCCCACTGCCGGGAAAGAAGCAAAAGGCGCCAGAGCCGGGAAAGAAGCGAAAGGCGCCAGAGCCGCTGCTGAAGGTATGGAAAACGAGGTCTGTTTTCTGGGACTTGCCGTACTGGAAGATCCACCGTGTGCCTCACAGCCTTGATGTCATGCATATCACGAAGAACATGTGCGAGAGTCTGCTTGGTACCCTGCTCAACATGCCAGAGAGGACCAAAGATGGGCCGAAAGCAAGGGCAGACTTGAAATCAATGGGCATCAGGCAGGAGCTTCACGCTATATATGATGATGATGATGATGATGATGATGATGATGATGATGAGGCGAAGCAGGACACAGAAAGTCGTCGCAAAGGCAAAAAGGCCAAGAAGACCGGAAATGACTACCCTCCCGCATGCTTCACTCTAAGTCAGGAGGAGATCGAGAAGTTTTTCACTTGCCTCCTAGGAGTAAAACTTCCTTACGGTTACGCGGGGAAGATAAGCAGATACCTAGACCCAGCGAAGCAGAAGTTTAGCGGGATGAAGTCTCACGACTGTCACGTGCTGATGACGCAGATACTTCCAGTTGCAATCCGTGGGATCATGGACGCGCACGTCCGTGAAATGCTATTTGGCCTATGCAACTTCTTCGACGTCATCTCTCGGAAGTCGATTGGCGTGAGGCAACTCAGAAGGCTACAGGAAGAGATCGTGGTGATACTATGCGAGCTTGAGATGTACTTCCCGCCCGCATTCTTCGACGTTATGGTGCATCTGCTGGTCCATATAGTGGAGGATATCATCCAACTCGGGCCGACGTTCCTGCACAGCATGATGCCGTTCGAAAGGATGAATGGTGTCATCAAAGGATACGTTCGCAACATGTCACGTCCAGAAGGAAGCATAGCCAGGGGCTTTCTGACCGAAGAGTGCATCTCCTACTGCACGAATTATCTAGGCATCGAGAACCCCGTTGGTCTGCCCGTCAACAGGCACCTC
>NW_025295009.1:0-1004 GCF_018294505.1 Triticum aestivum | reverse complement strand
GCGGGGCGCGACCCGGGGCTGGCGGGCCTGGCGGCGGGGAGGCGCGGCGATGTGGGCGCGGCGCCACGTGTCGCTCGATGATTGACGCAGGCGGTGAAGGCGTACGCGTCCGACGGCGGTGGAAAAAATGTCCAGCGGCGGCGGGGGCTATTTCTTAGGGTTTCATTCGCGAATCCTGAGGGGGGGGCACATATTTATAGGTAGAGGGAGCTAGGAGAGTCCAAATGGGGAGCGGTATTCGTCCACGCGATCGTGATCGAACGACTGAGAGGATGGAGGGGTTTTGGATGGGTTATTGGGCCACTTTGAAGGGGTGTTAGGCTGCAACACACACGAGGCCTTTACGGTTCCCCGGTTAACCGTTGGAGCATCAAACGGACTCCAAATGGCACGAAACTTGACAGACGGTCTACCGGTGGTGTATAAAGGCCGCTTGGCAAATCTCGGTCCATTCCGAGAAAGTTTAACACCCGCACACGAAAAGAGACAAAAAATGTCGATTGCAAAACGGAGGGGCGCCGGAGGACGTAGGAGTGTCGGATTGCAAAACGGACAACGGGTAAAATGCTCGGATGCATGAGACGAACACGTATGCAAAAACGATGCACATGATGACATGATATGAAATGCATGACATGAACAAAATACAAAACGAAGACAAAACTCAACCACGAAGGAATCTCATATCGCATCTCCAGAAAAGGCAAGAGTCGGAGTACAAATATGACAAGTTGCATCCGAGGCGTTACACACTGGTTGATCCAACTTGAATTGATTTCACGTCTGAGTTTGACACGTTGTTTTCACTGTCTTCATAACCCCTTCGTCTGGTGTTCGTGAGCCTCACCAAGACGGTCACGCTGACCAACGTTGCCTCCTGGGCTCCTGGTGAGTGGCGACTACGTAGCATGGTCTGGTTCCAGAGTTTCGGACGATGCATGGCAGAGCAATCCATGCAGATATTCAAGTCGGAAGAAACTTACTACTCCCTTCGTCTAGGTGTG
>NW_025295008.1:0-1004 GCF_018294505.1 Triticum aestivum | reverse complement strand
TGGTGGCCGAAATGACCAAAACCACTTCCGCCGCCGCGTCGGGCTCGCCGGCGACTAAACGCCGGCAGCCGACTTTGACTTTGACCACGGGTGGGCCCTGGTTGACTCCCCTGAGTCAATGACAGGTGGGGCCCAGCCCTGTTAATTAAACAGGATTAGTTTTAATTAACTTTTAATTAAATTAATCACCCTGACATGCGGGACCCACTGTCAGGTTTGACCCAGACCTGTTCTGTTGACCTGCTGACGTCACACTGACGTCAGGCTGACGCAGTAATTGATTTTCTGGATTTAAATTAAATCAGGAAATTCCAGAATATTAATTAAACTTCAAAAATTCATAACTTTTATTCTGTAACTCCAAATTGGACAAATTATATATGAAAAATGATCAGAAAAATCCAATCTATCCATCTGTACTATTTTCATGCATGATAAAACAAGTTAAATTGATGTTTAAGCAGAATAAGGAAAAGCACTTAAAGAGGCCATGTTTGAGTTTGAAATTTGAATCCTTGATTCAAATTTGTTCAAACCCCTCTGGTTCTAGTTGCATTAGCCCAACACACTCATATTGCCATGTTTCATGCATGCATCATATTGTTGCACATTGTTTGGTGATGCTTGTGTACCGATGTCCTTTGCGACAGGTTCTGTCTCCGAGGAGTACCGTGATTACCCTAACGAAGAATCATATCCGAGCATCGAACCATCAGGCAAGCAACCAACCATTTGATCATATCGATACAATCCCATGTTCTCGCTCCTGCTCTCTTTTACTGCATTAAGACAACGCGATTCAAACTGCTGTGTGCTACGGTAGTTGAACCCATTTCCTCTGCATGACCTGTCATTGCCACAGTAACTAGATGAAACCCACTAGCATGTGTAGGAGTTGATTGAGCCATGTGTATGTGTTGTTCCTACCTTGCTATGCCTGCTATGCTTAGAGTCGTGTCAGGTCTGGTTCATCTGGGTGATGGGCTAGAGTGAAATGATTATGT
>NW_025295007.1:0-1004 GCF_018294505.1 Triticum aestivum | reverse complement strand
GAAGTTTTAGGCATTTTCTGGAATTATAAATCATTTCCTAATTTATTTAATTCCAGAAATACTTTACTGCATCAGCATGACGTCGGCATGACGTCAGCAAGTCAACAGGGGCCGGTCAGGGTCAAACCTGACGTGTGGGGTCCACACGTCAGTGACACAGGGGCTAATCCCGCGTTGACCCGGGCTTTGACCCACTACGGGGCCCACTGTCAGTGGCTGTGGGGGGTGTTTAGAGCGTCATTAGTGCTAATTAGGCGTGCCACATCGGCAGTCGCCGGGGTTTCGCCGGCGGCGACCATTCCGCACGGCGGGGGAGCGCCGGACTTGCGCTAGGGGCATCGGATCGACGCGCCAAGGGCACCAGGAGGTAGCCCGCGCCCGTGCGCATCTAGGGGGACCAACGGGAGGTGCGGGGGTGGCCGGGGTTCGCCGGAATGGAGCCCGAGGCGGCGCCGGAGTTCGGGCCTCGGCGAAAACGGCGTTGTGGAGCACGGGCAAGTGAGGTAAAGCATTGCGCAGCCTCCTAGAGTCACCACGAGCTCGGTGAGATGCACGGGCGCGACCCGTTCGAGCTCAGGCCACGGCGGCGACATGGTCAGCGGCGGCCGGAGTTCAGCCGCGACGGGCTATGGCCTAGAGCTCGCAAACGCGAGGGGAGAGAGAGGGGTTCTGCACGGAGGCTCACCGCGGAGCTGTAGGGAGGGTCAGTAGGCTCGGGGGCGCGCCGGAGTGGCCGAATTCGACGGAGACGGCACCGGGGCCGAAGCTCGGAGATGATGACGATGGCGGCTGCTCGGGGCCCTTCCGGTCACGTGGCTCGGTGAGGGGGTTGGCGACGAGGTGCAGGAGCTAGGGAGCACGTCGGAGAGGGGAGGGGGTGGCCGTGGTCATGGGTACGGCGACGATGGCGGCGAGCTCCGCTCGGTGGTGTGCGCGAGAGGGAAACAGAGGAGGGAATGGGGTCCAGAGGGAGAGAGGGGAGGTGCAGGGGGCGAGGGCGGCTC
>NW_025295006.1:0-1004 GCF_018294505.1 Triticum aestivum | reverse complement strand
CAGTTCGTCGCTTCTAAGCACCACGTGATGATCGGGTGTGATGGATTCTTACGTTCACATACAACGGGTGTAAGACAGTTTTACACAGCGAAAACACTTAGGGTTAACTTGACGAGCCTAGCATGTGCAGACATGGCCTCAGAACACGGAGACCGAAAGGTCGAACACGAGTCGTATGGAAGATACGATCAACATGAGAATGTTCACCGACGATGACTAGTCCGTCTCACGTGATGATCGGACACGGGCTAGTCGACTCGGATCGTGTAACACTTAGATGACTAGAGGGATGTCTAATCTAAGTGGGAGTTCATAATTTGATTAGAACTTTATTATCATGAACTTAGTCTAAAACCTTTGCAAATATGTCTTGTAGATCAATGGCCAACGCTAATGTCAACATGAACTTCAACGCGTTCCTAGAGAAAACCAAGCTGAAAGATGATGGCAGCAACTATACGGACTGGGTCCGGAACCTGAGGATCATCCTCATAGCTGCGAGGAAACAATATGTCCTAGAAGGACCGCTAGGTGACGCTCCCGTCCTAGAGAACCAAGACATTATGAATGCTTGGCAAACTCGCGCTGATGATTACTCCCTCGTTCAGTGCGGCATGCTTTACAGCTTAGAACCGGGGCTCCAAAAGCGTTTTGAGCACCACGGAGCATATGAGATGTTCGAAGAGCTGAAACTAGTTTTTCAAGCTCATGCCCGGGTCGAGAGATATGATGTCTCCGACAAGTTCTACAGTTGTAAGATGGAGGAAAACAGTTCTGTCAGTGAGCACATCCTGAAGATGTCTGGGTTGCACAACCGTATGACCCAGCTGAACATTAACCTCCCAGATGAGGCGGTCATTGACAGAATCCTCCAGTCGCTCCCACCAAGCTACAAGAGCTTTGTGATGAACTACAACATGCAGGGGATGGAAAAGACCATTCCTGAAGTGTTCTCGATGCTGAAGTCAGCAGAGGCTGAAATCAAGAAAGAACATCAAGTGTTG
>NW_025295005.1:0-1004 GCF_018294505.1 Triticum aestivum | reverse complement strand
GAATGCAAGATGATCATCCGTATGACATGGTAGATACAGAAACTGCTTCTTTAATCCATCGTCATACACACCATACAAGGTTTAGTACAAGACCAAGCAAAGTACTAATACGGTGAAAGGAGGATTACATCTCATCGGAGGCATTCCAAGCTCCTATACATTATTTTTCTACACCTCCGGAAAGAGTACAAACTAGGACATATCCCACGAGTCACGCGAGACGATAGACGACACAGCTAGTGCGAACTAGGGATACTATCACTAACTCAGACCGATCCGTAGTAGTCCTCATAGAAGTCACCTCCATAGCCTGGAAGCTCAACATGTTCATCCGGAAACAGACGATCTCGCGGAGCTTGTGGACCATAGGGGCTAGGATGAGGTCTTGGACCAACAAACGGTGGCCTGCGGGGACCGCGAGGTGGGGTGATGCCTCCTACATCACGCCAAACCATCATGTCTGGCAGAGCAGATCTCACAGGATAGAGATCGCGCATATCTGAATATCCACCTTGCACCGTCGGTGCGAACCGAGTCAAAGTGGCCCAGTGGTCAGCACGGGTATTGAAGAGCTCTAACCTTAAGGCCCGATTTTCACGGTCCTTATCCTCGAGCATCTCAGCAGTGGTGCGAGTTCGTGAATCCTCCTGAGTGGAGTCAGCATAGATAGCCTGGAGATACCCTTGTGCTCCCGGAAGTGATCCTGGCATATACCGGAAATCAGAGTCCCGAAATAGACCAGATCTGACTCGCATAATGGTCATCATGGAGTAGGCGGCATCCTGCACAGCCATCTCAATAGTAACTCCGAGTCCATAGGAGCAGTGAAGAGGCTCAGTGGATCCAGGATAAGATGGAAATATCCTGACAGTGCAGAGATACTGGCTTTGATTAAAATCTCGGAATTGCTCTTCGACCGTGTACTCGGGATACCAGCGATATCCAGCCTCAGTCATTACCCTGACCAACTTAGCAGTATGGCCGGGTACATCTAGGCATCGAGT
>NW_025295004.1:0-1004 GCF_018294505.1 Triticum aestivum | reverse complement strand
ATATCTGGTGATCAAAGGGGGGGCTTGCCTGGTTGCTCTGGCAAGAGAGAGGGGTCGTCAACTCCGTAGTCGAACTGGTCAGCAGCAGCGTCGGTCTCGTAGTCTACCGGAGATAAGAGGGGGAAGAAACAATGAATACAATGCAAACATAAACACGACGATGCGTGACGTGACAATGAGCGGTGCTAGGTGTGCCCTAACGTGGTATGAGGTGGTACCGGTTAAGGGGGGAAACATCCGGGAAGTATTCCCGGTGTTTCGCGTTTTCGGGCAGAGGAGCCGGAGGGGAAAGTTGCGAGTTCGATAGGTTAGGGGTGTGTGGCGGAGGAACGGACTGCGTATCCGGATTCGTCTCGTCGTTCTGAGCAACTTTCATGTTGAAAATATTTTAATCCGAGTTACGGATTAAAAGATATGATTTTTAAAAGATTTTAACAATTTTGGAATTTAATTATTTATTTAATTAATTCGAAAAAAATGTATTTATGACGTCAGCATGATGTCATGCTGACGTCAGCAGTCAACAGGGGTTGACTGAGTCAACCCTGACATGTGGCTCTATTTAAATTAATTAGGGTTTAGGTTAATCTAATTACAGTTTAATTAAACTAATTAGTTAATTAGGTTAATCTAATTATGATTAATTAACTTAATTAATTCCTTAATTAATTAATTAATTTAATTATTATTTATTTATTTAATAAATATAATTTTTTTTAATTCCCTTTTTTTTTAATTTAAAGTTCTGGGGCGTGGGCCCCTGTGGTCAGTGGACAAGGGGGCCTTTCGGGCGCTGGGCACTAACGGGGCGGGTCGGGCGTTGCGGCGCCCGACTGGGCGTTCGCCCAGATCGCCGTGGCGAGGAGGGCCCGGGCACCGGCGAACAGGCACGGGGCGACGGCCGTCGGAGCAACGGGGTTGGGGGCGCGCTCGGCGGCGCGTCACACCGGCCGGCCACGGCAGCTGGGCGAGGCGAGCGCAGGGAGTCGGCGAGGGAGAGCGGG
>NW_025295003.1:0-1004 GCF_018294505.1 Triticum aestivum | reverse complement strand
AGAGCGACTTTTATGGTTGCTGAACCCCAAGGTGCGCTTATGTATCGTTCATCAGCACTCACCTCTTTGATGATTCTGACCCGTTTCATAGACTATTACTCACCGTTTTGGGGTAAGGAGCAAATTCCATGGTTACTGAACCCCGAGGTGCGCTTACGTGCAGGTCATTAACACTCGCTGTTTTGGCCGATTCTGGCCCGTTTCGTGGACTACTACTCACCAATTTGGGGTCCCAGAGCGATTTTTATGGTTGCCGAAGCCCAAAGTGTGCTTACGTGTCGTTCATCAACACTCGCCATTTTGGCCGATTTTGGCCCGTTTCATGGGCTATTACTCATTGATTTGGGGTTTCGGAGCGATTTTATGGTTACTGAACCCTAATGTGTGCTTACCTGTAGGTCATTAACACTCACATTTTTTGCTGATTCTGGCTCGTTTCATGGACTATTAATCACCATTTTAGGGTCCCGAAGCGATTTTAATGGTTGCTGAACCCCAAGATGCGCTTACGTGTCATTCATCATCACTCTCCGTTTTGCCCGATTCTGGCCCGTTTCATGGGCTATTACTCGCCATTTTGGGGTCCCTATGCGATTTCCTTGCTTGTGGAACTACAAGGTCCTATTACGTCCTTACGTGCAGGTCATCGACACTCGCCGTTTTGGCTGATTCGTCCCGTCTCATGGGCTATTGCTCACCTTTTTGAGGTCCTGGAGCGATTTCCACGATTAATGATCCCCGAGGTGCGTTTACGTGTAGGTCATCAACACTTGCAGTTTTGGCCGATTTTGGCGCATTTCATGGACTATTACTCACCATTTTGAGGTCTTGGAGCGATTTCCACGATTGATGAAACTCGGGGTGCATTTACCTATCGGTCATCAACACTCGCAGGTTTGGCTGATTCTGGCCCGTTTCGTGGACTATTACTGACCGTTTTGGGGTCCCGAAGCGATTTTCTTGGTTTATGGACCCCAAGGTGCGCTTACGTGCATGACATTAAC
>NW_025295002.1:0-1004 GCF_018294505.1 Triticum aestivum | reverse complement strand
GATTATTGACTCTAGTGCAAGTGGGAGACTGTTGGAAATATGCCCTAGAGGCAATAATAAATAAGTTATTATTATATTTCTTTGTTCATGATAATAGTCTTTTATTCATGCTATAACTGTATTATCCGGAAATCGTAATACACGTGTGAATACATAGACCACAATATGTCCCTAGTGAGCCTCTAGTTGACTAGCTCGTTGTGATCAACAGATAGTCATGGTTTCCTGGCTATGGACATTGGATGTCGTTGATAACGGGATCACATCATTAGGAGAATGATGTGATGGACAAGACCCAATCCTAAGCATAGCACAAAGATCGGTTAGTTCGTTTGCTAGAGCTTTGCCAATGTCAAGTATCTCTTCCTTTGACCATGAGATCGTGTAACTCCCGGATACCGTAGGAGTGCTTTGGGTGTATCAAACGTCACAACGTAACTGGGTGACTATAAAGGTGCACTACAGGTATCTCCGAAAGTATCTATTGTTTTATGCGGATCGATACTGGGATTTGTCACTCCGTGTAAACGGAGAGGTATCTCTGGGCCCACTCGGTAGGACATCATCATATGCGCAATGTGACCAAGGAGTTGATCACGGGATGATGTGTTACGGAACGAGTAAAGTGACTTGCCGGTAACGAGATTGAACAAGGTATTGGATACCGACGATCGAATCTCGGGCAAGTAAAATACCGCTAGACAAAGGGAATTGTATACGGGATCGATTGAGTCCTTGACATCGTGGTTCATCCGATGAGATCATCGTGGAACATGTGGGAGCCAACATGGGTATCCAGATCCCGCTGTTGGTTATTGACCGGAGAACGTCTCGGTCATGTCTGCATGTCTCCCGAACCCGTAGGGTCTACACACTTAAGGTTCGATGACGCTAGGGTTATAAAGGAAGCTTGTATGTGGTTACCGAATGTTGTTCGGAGTCCCGGATGAGATCCCGGACGTCACGAGGAGTTCCGGAATGGTCCGGAGGTAAAGATTTATATA
>NW_025295001.1:0-1005 GCF_018294505.1 Triticum aestivum | reverse complement strand
AGGGGAAGCCCCAGGTAAGCCCCTCCTTCTTTTATTTCTGTTTTTCTATTTTTTTCTGACATTTGTTTGATTTAATAAATATATTAAATCATTTAATTTTATTATGCCAATTTTTGTAGGGGCTAATGGTATTATTCCAGAGCTCTTTTATAAATGGCATAATTTTTGGACCATATTTCATATATATAGAAATATATTTCCAATGCAAATATTTATCGAATTAATCCAAATGGCCAAAATAAATGTCCATGAGCTCCTAAAAATATTGTTTTGATTTTTATCTCTGTCCAATATTTTCAGAGGGCAACATGAGCATTTTCTTGGACCCTTTTGGAGAAATTTTTATCTGGGTCATTTTCAGAAATGATTCTGAGGGTTCCACCAATCCTCATTTCAAATTTAAATGAAATTTAAATATGATGCACAATTGGCTAGCTAGCCTAGGTCATACCAGACTAGGGATGTGACAACTCGCCCCCACTTGAAAGAATCTGGTCTCGAGATTCAGGGGTCGACGGAAAGAAAGCGGGGTACTCCAGTCGAAGACGATCTTCTCGCTCCCAAGTAGCCTCTCTCTCGGAATGATGAGACCACTGAACTTTGAGAAACTTGATGTTCTGACGTCGGGTAACACGCTCTGCTTGATCAAGAATGCGAACCGGGTACTCTCGGTATGTGAGGTTATCTTGGAGATCAAGCGTTTCGTGGTCCACTCCGCGGATAGGATCCGAGAAGCAACGCCTGAGTTGAGAGACGTGGAAGACATCATGAACTCGAGAAAGATGTGGGGGTAGTTCCAACTGGTAGGCAACCTCTCCTCGTTTAGCGAGAATGCGAAAAGGACCAATGTAACGAGGAGCCAACTTGCCCTTGATACCGAAACGATGGGTACCCTTCAAAGGAGTAACCCGAAGGTAAGCTTGGTCGCCAATTTCATAAGTCATATCCTTATGATGACGATCATACTGACTTTTCTGACGAGACTGGGCTGTTTTCAAATTCTCA
>NW_025295000.1:0-1005 GCF_018294505.1 Triticum aestivum | reverse complement strand
CATTAAATAATTTGATTATATGAACTTAATTATCATGAACTTAGTCTAAATCTTTACACTATGTATTGTAGATCAAATGGCCCACGTTGTCCTCAATTTCAACGCGTTCCTAGAGAAAACCAAGCTGAAAGATGATGGCAGCAACTATACGGACTGGGTCCGGAACCTGAGGATCATCCTCATAGCAGCCAAGAAAGATTATGTCTTAGAAGCACCGCTAGGTGAAGCACCAATCCCTGAGAACCAAGACGTTATGAACGCTTGGCAGCAGCGTGCTGATGATTACTCCCTCGTTCAGTGCGGCATGCTTTACAGCTTAGAACCGGGTCTCCAAAAGCGTTTTGAGAAACATGGAGCATATGAGATGTTCGAGGAGCTGAAACTGGTTTTTCAAGCTCATGCCCGGGTCGAGAGATATGATGTCTCCGACAAGTTCTTCAGCTGTAAAATGGAGGAGAACAGTTCTGTTAGTGAGCACATACTCAGAATGTCTGGGTTGCACAACGGCTTGTCTCAGCTGGGAGTTAATCTCCCGGATGATGCAGTCATTGACAGAATCCTCCAGTCGCTTCCACCAAGCTACAAGAGCTTTGTGATGAACTACAATATGCAGGGGATGGAAAAGACCATTCCCGAGGTATATTCAATGCTGAAATCAGCTGAGGTAGAGATCAGAAAAGAACATCAAGTGTTGATGGTGAATAAAACCACTAAGTTCAAGAAGGGCAAGGGTAAGAAGAACTTCAAGAAGGACGGCAAGGGAGTTGCCGCGCCCGGTAAGCCAGTTACCGGGAAGAAGTCAAAGAATGGACCCAAGCCCGAGACTGAGTGCTTTTATTGCAAGGGAAGTGGTCACTGGAAGCGGAACTGCCCCAAATACTTAGCGGACAAGAAGAAGGCCGGCAACACCCAAGGTATATGTGATATACTAGTAATTGATGTGTACCTTACCAGTACTCGTAGTAGCTCTTGGGTATTTGATACCGGTGCGGTTGCTCATATTTG
>NW_025294999.1:0-1005 GCF_018294505.1 Triticum aestivum | reverse complement strand
GGATAATGCCCTATATATACTACTTACTCCCCCCCCTCAAACACGGAGACGAGTTTACCACGGTTTCCACCCCTCCCTCTATACCGCAGCAACACGTATTTTTTTACCCCTTTCAGAACGCGCTCCTCGCGCCACAAAGCCGCCTCTAGACGCGTGACCAATGAGCAGCGAGCTAAAACATATCGCAAATGTCAAAAATAATATAACGGGGTTAATATATATCGCGCACATGCGATATGTTTGTCACGAGCCGCAAAAATAATTAAAAAGGGAATGCAACACGAGGACTTGCCAGGAGGTCACCCATCCTAGTACTACTCTCGCCCAAGCACGCTTAACTACGGAGTTCTGATGGGATCCGGTGCTTTAGTGCTGGTATGATCGCATCCGACATGTTACCCCCGCCTTCGTCCCTTATGCTTGCTACTCCCAGGTCCACTGCAAAGATGATTGTCATTCTTACTACCATTACAACCGTTGCCTAATAATGGATAATGCCCTATATATACTACTTACTCCCCCCCCTCAAACACGGAGACGAGTTTACCACGGTTTCCACCCCTCCCTCTATACCGCAGCAACACGTATTTTTTACCCCTTTCAGAACGCGCTCATCGCGCCACAAAGCCGCCTCTAGACGCGTGACCAATGAGCTGCGAGCTAAAACATATCGCAAATGTCAAAAATAATATAATGGGGTTAATATATATCGCGCACATGCGATATGTTTGTCACGAGCCGCAGAAAATAATTAAAAAGGGAATGCAACACGAGGACTTCCCAGGAGGTCACCCATCCTAATACTACTCTCGCCAAAGCACGCTTAACTACGGAGTTCTGATGGGATCCGGTGCTTTAGTGCTGGTATGATCGCATCCGACATGTTACCCCCGCCTTCGTCCCTTATGCTTGCCACTCCCACGTCCACTGCAAAGATGATTGTCATTCTTACTACCATTACAACCGTTGCCTAATAATGGATAATGCCCTATATATACTACTTAC
>NW_025294998.1:0-1005 GCF_018294505.1 Triticum aestivum | reverse complement strand
ACGTCGCAGTCTATGAGATTTGGGTGATCTCTAGTAAGCTCACGAAGAGACCAGGGAGTATGACGTATAAGCTCCAAACCGCGGGGTAGCCTACTGGCGGTCAGGTACTGGTTAAGACTTTGAGTGAAACCTGTTCACACAAAACTAGCAATTCAAGGCATAGTCCATTGTCAAGTTGTGAATGGATGTAGCTTAAAGTTCTAGGCAGAAGTTCAACTTAACAGTCTCTGCTGAAACACTGGTATATTAAACAAGTGATGAGAGAAGGCAAATCTCTAAATGGGTATTTGAGATCTGGTGGGGGATTGTTAGAATTAATGGGCTAGGCCCATAGCAATTTCTGAAATCTCAAAGCCCATGTATAAAATGGCAAGTGGTGGTGCTAAGTTTAGTCCCACCTTGGAAGTTGAAGAAGAGTTGGACCTCTTTATATAGTGGGTTCTCTCCACCACTCTAAGTGGTGTGTGAGAAGAGAAAGGGAAAACCACACGCGCGCGCTCGCTCGCCTCGCCTGGCCTGGCCTGGCCGGGCCGGGCCGGGCCGTGGCGTGGCGTGGCGTGGCGTGGCGAGGCGAGGCGGCGCGTACATGCGACATGCGCGTGAATGGTCCGCCGAAATCCGGTCCGTCTCCTTGCAGGAGCGCAGCTTCCTTTTGCCGTTTTATTTTTATGTCTTGGCAGACAAGTTTTTGATTTCTTGTCCGGTAAGTATACGAATTAGAAACCGAGTCGGTTTGGGATTGTGGTCGCGACACAATACCGCCTCTGGTCCTAATATATATACAGCTACCGGCTGCGGCCAGAGACACACCGAAAAACACCTAGGGTTTTGCCTCATCTCACAACTTGCGCCGCCATCGTAGTCTACTCCATCCCAAACGCCGGCGTGCATCGGCGCGTGGGAGAGCAGGTCTCCGGAACCGTTCGTCTTTGCGATCCTGCACCGGGAGAGGACGAATTAGGTTTTTGGGAAGCGCTGTGCGCGACTGCTCAAATTCGTCATCAC
>NW_025294997.1:0-1005 GCF_018294505.1 Triticum aestivum | reverse complement strand
GATCCGAACTCAACTAGGCCGTGTCCGATCATCACGTGAGACGGACTAGTCAAGATCGGTGAACATCTCCATGTTGATCGTATCTTCTATACGACTCATGCTCGACCTTTCGGTCCTCCGTGTTCCGAGGCCATGTCTGTACATGCTAGGCTCGTCAAGTCAACCTAAGTGTATTGCGTGTGTTCCGAGGCCATGTCTGTACATGCTAGGCTCGTCAACACCCGTTGTATGCGAACGTAAGAATCTATCACACCCGATCATCACGTGGTGCTTCGAAACGACGAACCTTCGCAACGGTGCACAGTTAGGGTGAACACTTTCTTGAAATTATTATAAGGGATCATCCTACTTGCTACCGTCGTACTAAGCAAATAAGATGCAAAAACATGATAAACATCACATGCAATCAAATAGTGACATGATATGGCCAATATCATCATGCTCCTTTGATCTCCATCTTCGGGGCACCATGATCATCTACGTCACCGGCATGACACCATGATCTCCATCATCATGATATCCATCATTGTGTCTTCATGAAGTTGTCACGCCAACGATTACTTCTACTTCTATGGCTAACCGTTTAGCAACAAAGTAAAGTAAATTACATGGCGTTATTCAATGACACGCAGGTCATGCAAAATAATAAAGACAACTCCTATGGCTCCTGCCGGTTGTCATACTCATCGACATGCAAGTCGTGATTCCTATTACAAGAATATGATCAATCTCATACATCACATATATCATTCATCACATCTTCTGGCCATATCATATCACATATATCACTTGCTGCAAAAACAAGTTAGACGTCCTCTAATTGTTGTTGCAAGTTTTTACGTGGTTTGTAGGTTTCTAGCAAGAACGATTTCTTACCTACGTATGACCACAACGTGATTTGCCAATTTCTATTTACCCTTCATAAGGACCCTTTTCATCGAATCCGTTCCGACTAAAGTAGGAGAGACAGACACCCGCTAGCCACCTTATGCAACTAGTGCATGT
>NW_025294996.1:0-1005 GCF_018294505.1 Triticum aestivum | reverse complement strand
GAAACTTGATGGCGTCACTTTGAACGGAGCGTACGGAACGCAAAAAAAGTCTGGAGTTGTAATAAGTTTAAATATATGAAGTGGTAGTGTAACAGATGAGTTATAATCCGAAACCCTGATACTCCGAAAGAGATTGTCCAGTTTGTACACGAAGTGCGTCCAGTTTTTGCCGCAACCCTCTCTACTCTTTTGCACATGCTATGTGGGTGAAATGATGATACCATGGCAAGTTTCGACATTTTCAGAGTTCATTTTGTAGTGATTTTCAATTTACAGTCATTTAGCTCTCTAAACAAATCGGTAAATGACTAAAAAATAGCAAATGATGTCAGAAAGTTTTGAAAATTGATGACATCGCTTTGAATGGTGCGTGCGGAACGCACAAAAAGTCTGGAGTTGTAATAAGTTTAAAAAAATGAAGTGCCAGTGTAACAGATGAGTTCTCGTCCGAAACCCTGATACTCGGAAAAGATTTTCCAGTTTGTACATGAAGTGCGTCCAGTTTTGGCCGTAACCCTCTCTACTCTTTTGCACATGCTATGTGGGTGAAATGATGATACCATGCCAAGTTTCGACATTTTCAGAGTTCATTTTGTAGTGATTTTCAATTTCACGGTCATTCAGCTCTCTAAACAAATCGGTAAATGACTAAAAAATAGCAAATGATGTCACAAAGTTTTGAAAATTGATGACGTCGCTTTGAATGGTGCATACGGAACGCAAAAAAAGTCTGGAGTTGTAATAAGTTTAAATATATGAAGTGGTAGTGTAACAGATGAGTTATAATCCGAAACCCTGATACTCGGAAAGAGATTGTCCAGTTTGTACACGAAGTGCGTCCAGTTTTTGCCGTAACCCTCTCTACTCTTTTGCACATGCTATGTGGGTGAAATGATGATACCATGGCAAGTTTCGACATTTTCAGAGTTCATTTTGTAGTGATTTTCAATTTACAGTCATTTAGCTCTCTAAACAAATTGGTAAATGACTAAAAAATAGCAAACG
>NW_025294995.1:0-1005 GCF_018294505.1 Triticum aestivum | reverse complement strand
GTCCTCTGTCCAGGAGTTGCAAGTAGTTTCTGGTGTTTGTAGCTTACTGGAGGCCGTGGACAGCGCTGACCGTAGGGGTGGGCTGTGATGCGGTAGGTACGTGGCACGGTGTACCGGATGCCCGTTTGGTATCTCGGGAACCCTGTTCACATCGTTTGGGGCTGTGAGCGAAACTCCGGCCGGATCTCCTCATGGATGGAACCCGAATAGGTGATAAACCTGGACTAGAGACTTGAGTGTTTAGGTAGGTCGTGGTCTACACCCACGTCGGCTTTCGCTTGAAGTCTGCCGAGCACATGTCGTGTGCAGACGCTAAGTGGTGGAAACATGTATGAAGAAGTACACCCCTGCAGGGTTAATATCATCTATTCGAATAGCCGTGTCCGCGGAAAAGGACTTCTGGATTGCTTATATCAGTTCATAGACAAGTGAAAGTGGATACTTTAAAATGCGCAAGATAAGCGTGAGTGCTATGGATGGCGTTCTCGTAGGGAGACGGGAGCGGATCCATAGTGGTGTATTGATATGGTGAATATGTGGACTCATGTGCGCCACCTCAAAAGAGTCGCTTGCAGTCGTAGTTTAGGATAGCCACCGAGTCAAAGCTGGCTTGCTGCAGTTAAACCCCACCATCCCCTTGTTGAAAATGATGCATATGTAGTTAGTTCTGATGTAAGTCTTGCTGGGTACATTTGTACTCACGTTTGCCTATTTTATGTTTTGCAGAGAGACTTCAGTCTCACTAGTAGTTCCACGTGGACTTCGACGTTTAGCTTGTTACCTCAGCTACGATCTTGTGCCCTCGGCAGGATCTGATAGATAGTCAGGCTTCTCAGCCTTTTTCATTTATAGATGTCTGTACCCAGACATGATAGCTTCCGCTTGTGCTTTGATTTGTATGCTCTGAATGTTGGGTCATGAGACCCCTGTTTGTAATATCTCGCTCCTCGGAGCCTATTGAATAAATTACTTGAGTCGTAGAGTCATGTTGTGATGCCATGTTGT
>NW_025294994.1:0-1005 GCF_018294505.1 Triticum aestivum | reverse complement strand
GATAGTCAGCGCAGGGTCGAGGTTGCCGGGATCGAGTCGAGTTGGTGCATCCATGGCGTCCTGGTGGCTGCAGGCAAGGAAGCGCTCAAGGAGGCCTCTGGTTAGCTCGGTGGAGGAGAAGGTGAGGGAGAGAGACGAGGGGGAGGAAGAGAACGGGGGATCGGGTCGAGGGGAGAGGGATGGCAGCGCGCGTGAAAGAGAGATCGAGGGAGATGGCGGCGGCGCTGGGGATCGAGAGAGAGGGTGCGCGAGGGAGATGAGGGTCGGGGCCTAGGGTGCGGTCGGGCTAGGTTTAGGATGCTTAGGTGGGCTGCGGGAGGCCTTGGGCCAAACGGGCCAGCGCGGATGGAGCCGACTTGGCAGGTTGCAGCTGGGCTGGGGAGGCCCAGCCGGGCTCTTTCTCTCCCATCTCCTCTCTTTACAAAAACAAAGAAAAAAAAATTAAGAGAAGGAAAAAAAAAGAGAAGAGAAGGTTAGAGGAAGAATTTGGGCACAGGGATAATTTTCACGGACTCAGAAAAAAATGTGCACGGTCCGGAAAAATAGAAAACAGGTCAAGTTGAAAGATTAAATTCAAATTCCTTTGAATTTAATTCAAAAGGTTTGAGCTAGGATAGGTTTTTCGAAGTGCCCAAAAATGTTGAGAAATTAGGTGGAGCTCCGGAAAATGATGAAATGACATATGGCAAAGTTAGAGGCCAAGAGTTGAAATAATAAAAGGCTTTGGGATTTTTGCAAGTGTGTTAAGGTAATTCCACATAATTGGAATAATTACTATAGCTCTCTAAATATCGAGAGGATAAGTTGTAAAGAGAATCACCATGTGAATTCCCTCGATTTAAATGGATCAAAGATCCATACCATTTGTTTAGTTGAGTTTTAAAACGGGTTGCATGATGACATGATGCAATGCACATGATGACATGATGAAATGCAACACACAAGCAAATGACCTGGCAACATCAGCGAATAACTGAACGACACCTGGCACAACGGTCTCGGGGC
>NW_025294993.1:0-1005 GCF_018294505.1 Triticum aestivum | reverse complement strand
GGGGTCCCAAAGCGATTTCCATGGTTGTCGAATTCCAAGGTGCGCTTACATGTCGGTCATCAACAATCACAGTTTGGGCCGATTCTGGCCCGTTTCATGGACTATTACTCTATTTTGGGGTCTTGGAGTCATTTCGATGATTGACGAACCCTTGGTGCGTTTACGTGTCGGTGATCAACACTCACATATTCGGCCGATTCTAGTCCGTTTTGTGCACTATCACTCAGCGTTTTGGGGACCTAGAGCAATTTCCACGATCAATGAACCCCGGGGTTCGTTTATGTGTCCGTCGTCAACACTGAGAGTTTTGGCCAATTCTGACGGGTTTCGTGGACTATTACTCGCCATTTTGGGGTCCCGAAGCGATTTCCATGGTTGTTGAACCCCAAGGTGTCCTTACGTGTTGGTCATCAACACTCGCAGTTTTGGCCGATTCTGGCCCGTTTCATGGACTATTACTCACCGTTTTGGGGTCCCAAAGCGATTTCCATGGTTGTCGAATTCCAAGGTGCGCTTACATGTCGGTCATCAACAATCACAGTTTGGGCCGATTCTGGCCCGTTTCTTGGACTATTACTCTATTTTGGGGTCTTTGAGTCATTTCGATGATTGACGAACCCTTGGTGCGTTTACGTGTCGGTGATCAACACTCACATATTCGACCGAATCGTGTCCGTTTCGTGCACTATGACTCAATGTTTTGGAGACCCAGAGGGATTTCCACGATCGATGAACCCCGGGGTTCGTTGATGTGTCCGTCGTCAACACTGAGAGTTTTGGCCAATTCTGACGGGTTTCGTGGACTATTACTCACCGTTTTGGGGTCCCTAAGCGATTTCCATGGTTGTCGAACTCCAAGGTGCGCTTACGTGTCGGTCATCAACAATCACTGTTTGGGCCGATTCTGGCCCGTTTCTTGGACTACTACTCTATTTTGGGGTCTCAGAGTCATTTCCATGATTGACGAACCCCAGGGTGCGTTTACGTGTCGGTCATCAACACTCA
>NW_025294992.1:0-1005 GCF_018294505.1 Triticum aestivum | reverse complement strand
ATACGTGTATATTTTGAATGGTGGGGCAGTAAGCTGGTGCAGTTGCAAGCAAAGCGTCGTGGCGGGATCTACATGTGAAGCGGAGTACATGGCAGCCTCGGAGGCAGCACATGAAGCAATATGGGTGAAGGAGTTCATCACCGACCTAGGAGTCATACCCAATGCGTCGGGGCCGATCAAGCTCTTCTGTGACAACACTGGAGCTATTGCACTTGCCAAGGAGCCCAGGTTTCACAAGAAGACAAGGCACATCAAGCGTCGCTTCAACTCCATTCGTGAAAATGTTCAAGATGGAGACATAGAGATTTGTAAAGTACATACGGACCTGAATGTAGCAGATCCGTTGACTAAACCTCTCCCTAGAGCAAAACATGATCAACACCAGAATTCCATGGGTGTTCGATTCATCACAATGTAACTAGATTATTGACTCTAGTGCAAGTGGGACACTGTTGGAAATATGCCCTAGAGGCAATAATAAAAGCATTATTATTATATTTCCTTGTTCATGATAATTGTCTTTATTCATGCTATAATTGTGTTATCCGGAAATCGTAATGCATGTGTGAATAATAGACATCAACATGTCCCTAGTGAGCCTCTAGTTGACTAGCTCGTTGATCAACAGATAGTCATGATTTCCTGACTATGGACACTGGATGTCATTGATAACGAGATCACATCATTAGGAGAATGATGTGATGGACGAGACCCAATCCTAAACATAGCACAAGATCGTATAGTTCGTTTGCTAGAGTTTTGCAATGTCAAAGTATCTTTTCCTTAGACCATGAGATCGTGTAACTCCCGGATACCGTAGGAGTGCTTTGGGTATGCCAAACGTCACAACGTAACTGGGTGACTATAAAGGTAGACTACGGGTATCTCCGAAAGTGTCTGTTGGGTGACATGGATCAAGACTGGGATTTGTCACTCCGTATGACGGAGAGGTATCACTGGGCCCACTCGGTAATGCATCATCATAATGAGCTCAGAGTGACCAAG
>NW_025294991.1:0-1005 GCF_018294505.1 Triticum aestivum | reverse complement strand
TCGTGATAGAGGCAAAGGTGTCCCGTCTTTCGATGAGATGATGGATTTCGCTTTGGTGGAAGTCGACTTTGACGATCCGACTACGAACGTGCGAGGACGTCGCGCCTTAGCAATCGCTAAACCAACTCCGAGAGGTTATTGACCACGCCGGAGCACGATCAACCTGACCACGAGGGTCTGTTTCCTGCGAGCAAACGAAGAACAAGCAAGAAACTGAGATTGCAATCTGGGTATTGCGAATATAAGATGAAAGCTTTATTGATCAAGGTGGGGTTCTGTGACGCCTTTGTCTGGTCGTTGAACACAAACGAAGTACGCGAAGTTGCAGCTATGGCGAACTTTTAATCTAAACAAAACCCAAAGTCTAAACGATGCCCTAAGGGCTGTATATATGGAGGAAGAGGGGGGGGAATTTCGTGGCCCTTGGTGGAGGGGTCCGAAATCAACCCTATCTCTTGTTTCCCCACACATACGGACTCTAAAAATAGCCTATACTTATGTATTTCGAAATTACATGGGCCTGGCCCAATAATAAGGTGATGCAGCACCTAAAATAGCCTCGGGGCGAAATTTATGAAGTGGCATCTTGTATATTTCGTCCAAGGCTTCATGCACCCATTATGGTGGCTTCAAAGTCCTGAAATCATCACTTGTAACTCCGTTCTTGTTTCCCTTGCGCATGCCATCATCTCCATGCTTGTTCTTGCTCCAATGTTCATCCTTCTCCAAGCTAGGCCCTTCATTTGTAAGCAAAACAAATGTATCCAATTTAGGCAGCATCATATTCTCATGAACATTAGAATCATTACCAAGAAACGAAAGTACCTGGTAATTTAGTTGGCGTGCACGAGCTCTAGTAATTGGTCCAGTATGTATAGCAGCAGGGGCTGTGGGTGTAACAATTGTATTGATGTCCTCATCATCCTCCCCTTCTTGAAATGAAGTCGTCCTCGACGGAAGTTCATCTTCCTTACCCAAATAAGGCTTCAAATCTGCAATGTTAAA
>NW_025294990.1:0-1005 GCF_018294505.1 Triticum aestivum | reverse complement strand
CCTCTGAAGGGAACCCATCGTTTCGGTATCAAAGGCAAATTGGCTCCTCGTTACATTGGACCTTTTCGCATTCTTGCCAAACGAGGAGAAGTTGCCTACCAGTTGGAACTACCTCCGCACCTCTCCAGAGTTCACGATGTCTTCCACGTTTCTCAACTCAGGCGTTGCTTCTCGGATCCTATCCGTGAAGTGGACCACGAAACGCTTGATCTCCAAGATAATCTTACCTATCGAGAGTATCCCATCCGTATCCTCGATCAAGCCGAGCGTACCACGCGACGTCATAATATCAAGTTTCTCAAGGTTCAATGGTCGCACCATTCTGAAGATGAAGCAACTTGGGAAAGGGAGGATCGTCTTCGACTCGAGTATCCCGCCTTCTTCTCGGAGGAACCCAAATCTCGGGACGAGATTCTTTTGAGTGGGGGTGAGTTGTCACACCCTAGCTAGTCATGCATTAGAGTGTTGCATCATGTTTACTCTTTCATCAGAAACTTGAAATGGGGATGACAGAACCCCCAGTCCCCTCTGAAATCAACTAGGGTTACTAAAACAAATTTTCAATGAACCTGAAATGCCCTTCTAAAATGCCCATCATTTTTGCCTTGGTTCAGAACCTCTGCCAAAAATGGTGCACACTTTTCTAGGCCATCCTAGGGTTATTGAGTTAAATCATAACTATTTGAATTTGGGCATTTAAAATAATATAAAATATTTAAATGCTCAAATATCTCCAAACTAAAATGTTTCATGTTGGAAATAATCCAACTATGAGCCAGGAGTAGTTTGGTGAATTTTGGAGTTGCCTAGGTATTTTATTTAATTCAACAAAGTTGCAGTTATATTAAATAAAACAGAAAACAGAAAAAAACTAAAAGGGAGAAGCTTACCTGGGCTCCTCCCTGTTCAGCCCGGCCCAGCTAGCCAGCCCAGCACTGTAGCTCCCCGTCGTCTTCCTCCCCACGCCCCGAAGCTGCTGCGTGCTCGCGCGCGCGCGGCCGCGCG
>NW_025294989.1:0-1005 GCF_018294505.1 Triticum aestivum | reverse complement strand
GTCGGTCATCAACACTCACAGTTTTGGCCGATTCTGGCCCGTTTCGTGGACTATTGCTCCCATTTTTGGGGCCCCGGAGTGATTTCCACGATTAAGGAACCCTTGGGTGCGCTTACGGGTTGGTTATCAACACTCGCGGTTTTTGTCGATTCTGACCCGTTTCGTGGACTGTTACTCACCATTTTGGGCCCCAAAGCGATTTCCATGGTTGTTGAACCCCAAGGTGCGCTTAAGTGTAAGTCATCAACAATCGCAGTTTGGGCCGATTCTGGCCCGTTTCTTGGACTATTACTTAGTTATGGGGTCCCGAAATGACCCCGGGTTGTGTTTACGTGTCGGTCAGCAACACTCACAATTTTGGCCAATTCTAACGTGTTTTGTGGACTATTACTCACTGTTTTTAGGTCCCGAAGTGATTTCCATAGTTGTTGAACCGCAAGGCGCGCTTACCTGTCGGTCATCAATACTCATAGTTTTGGCAGAGTCTGGCCCGTATCATGGACTATTACTCACTTTTTTGGGCCCCCGGAGTGATTTCCACGATTAACAAACCCCGGCGTGCGTTTACGTGTCGGTCATCAACACTCACAGTTTTGGCCGATTCTGGCCCGTTTCGTGGACTATTGCTCACTTTTTTGGGGCCCCGGAGTGATTTCCACGATTAAGGAACCCTTGGGTGCGCTTACGGGTTGGTTATCAACACTCGCGGTTTTTGTCGATTCTGACCCGTTTCGTGGACTGTTACTCACCGTTTTGGGCCCCAAAGCGATTTCCATGGTTGTTGAACCCCAAGGTGCGCTTAAGTGTAAGTCATCAACAATCGCAGTTTGGGCCGATTCTGGCCCGTTTCTTGGACTATTACTTAGTTATGGGGTCCCGAAATGACCCCGGGTTGTGTTTACGTGTCGGTCAGCAACACTCACAATTTTGGCCAATTCTAACGTGTTTTGTGGACTATTACTCACTGTTTTTAGGTCCCGAAGTGATTTCCATAGTTGTTGAACC
>NW_025294988.1:0-1005 GCF_018294505.1 Triticum aestivum | reverse complement strand
GACCCGCCTCCCTCGACGCCACGGCGCCGCAGGACCTAGACTAGACGCCCAAGGTACGACCACCTCCTCCTTACTTCTCCATTCCGCAAGTCCATAGCCTCCTCTCACGTGCTTGCTTCCTTCTCCATTCCTACTACTACTCCCCTATCAGAACAGAACACCATTGATCATGCACAAAATTATGCTGGTGAGGCCTGATGGTCACCGCCAGTGGAACACAGGGAATCAGAAACTGAAATCCGGGTTTCAGGAGATAATCAGACATAACTGGAACACAGCTCCCAACTCAACTAACCCGAATTTGAAAGGAGTTCATCTCTATTTGTCAAATGGAGATAAAGATGGCGATTAGTACTACCCTCAGCTTATCAGCAGTTAACAATCTCGATTTCGACTTGGAATTAGACACTCAAAGATACAAACAACTGCTGATATCCTAAAAATTCAGAACAGTATAGCTATCATTTTGAAGTTTGAAACTAAAAAATATCGATAGCAGTAATTGTTCTAAGATGGTTCAGGATAGTGGATCTTAGGCATTACATTTTTCTTTTTGATGAAATAGGCATTATATTTAAGCTGGCAGTACAGTAGGCATAACCTTCTACCTCACTTAAACAGTTGACAATTCTTTACCTTAGTCTTTGCATCCCATCAGCAAGCTTTTATTGGTGGCTCACCAAAACCAAACATCTAAAGGCATCCTCCTAGCCTCCTGGTACATCAATTTCAAGGTAGGCGAACCATGGTTCCATTTAACCAAGTGAACTTCCTTTTCTTCTTGCTAGGAGTTGAAAATTTGGCATTTGTGGTTGTGACGGTTAAATGAAATGGAGATACTCCTCAGTAACAGACCAGGTGAATAACTTATGTGCACAAGTGCAGCAGAAAATTTACAACAGACTAATTAGATTCATTTTTCTTTTGTTTGAGAGAGAGTTAGCTGGAATTTTTGAATAAAACGTAAGTCTAATCCCAGCGAAAAATTCAAGCTATCTTAACCTC
>NW_025294987.1:0-1005 GCF_018294505.1 Triticum aestivum | reverse complement strand
TATACACGTGCATTTGGTGAAAGTTGCCGCCGTGAATTTGAGGAAGTTAGTTTTGCTTCCTCTGGAATCATCCCAAGTCAGTCATGCATATGTGCGAAGTATTCTATGGTTTGGAGACTTGCAACCTTCATTCCATATGTGTTCCGAGCACACCAAGCCACTGATTGATTTGTTCAAGGAGAAGAAGTTTCTTCTTAAGAGCATGCCTTATGCAAGGACTTCAATATCCTCGATTATGGTTCCCCACCTGAACTCGGTAGTGTTTTGTTGTAAGACTACCATGTGATAATGTTTTGTCTAGGACAACGTGTTCACGTGTTTGTAGCAGAACCAACTCATGTTTTGGAGCTTGCTATCGTAGTTCATCTCCCGAGAATCCCGCAACGTCATCTCGTCGATTTGTGTTGCAAACTTTCATTTTTCTTCCTAGACTCGATGAGTCTGGAATATCCTGACACCAACCAGATCTGAATCTCAAGCAGATATGATGGTTGGAACATTTCCCAAGAACTATAATATTGGTCCCGCGATAACCGGTAAGGTGGATGTCGTGGCCAACACACCCAGCCGAAAGACCTATTATTGTAGTATCTTGATTGAAGAAGTTGGCCACCTTCCCATAAGGATTTCGTAGGATTTACCTCCGTAACTGTTCCTTATGGATTCTATTGCTCCCAAAGTCCGACCTTTTACTTGATGTTCTAGTTATCAAACCATATCTATGAATGGGTTACGCTAGCACATCAAGGAGAACATTAGAAGCGGAGTGCTAAATGTCTCTCGGTCGATCATCCAGATTTTATTTCCTTGGCCCCGCCAAGGGTGAAATTTGAGAAGGTGTTATCTTCCTTTGCATCTGCATCCTCCATCACCATTCATCATGGTAGTAGGTTGTGTTGCCAGGATCCTTGACACGGATATTGGTAAAACCTTGATGAATGTGGAAATGCTCAAGTTCTTGAGAGCACGCCCAAGCGCTACGTGTTATCATCGGCACTAACTGGG
>NW_025294986.1:0-1005 GCF_018294505.1 Triticum aestivum | reverse complement strand
GGAGTCTTGTTCTGCTTGACAAAGTCATGGGCTAGATTTTGCTTGAATTTCCGGAATGCGTCGGCCATCTTATGAAGAGCGAACTGTTTGACTAGCCTCCTCCTCTCCTTGTTTTCCTCAATCTTGTTACCCTCCTCATCGAATTTGTTGTATTCCGGAGGTAGAACGAAATGTTCCATAAGCTTCTTGAAGCAATCTTTTTTTGTTCTCTTATCGACAAAAGTGAAACCATCAATTCGTGCCTTCTTTGGCTCATTCCACTCCTGGACGGTGATCGAGACGTTGTCTCTAACAATGGCTCCGCATTGGCTGACAAACTTGGTGGCGTTCTTGCGGGGCTCCAGCAGCCTGCCGGTTGCACTGTCGACAACCTCGATGGTGCATGTTTCTCCTTGTTTCATCGTCTTGGTTGCGCCACGCTTTGACGACGTACTCGATTGTTTCGACGATCCGGCCGAGGGCTAAAATAAGAAAGAGTCGCGCGCGTTAGTACACACATATTTATTCAAATCAGTTAGTTTGTATCACCAGAGGCTCAATGTATATATATACCTCGGCGTCGGAGGTGGTTGCTAATTCCATTTGAAGATCGTCGTTTATCGACGTTTGTTCGGCATCATCTTGCTGACGGCGCCCTTCATCTTCACCGTCAAGGTTCAGATAAGAAGAGATATCATCTTCTTCTTCTCCGGTCGGCACATATAGAATATCGCCGTTTATGATGCCGAACATATGTGCTTCACCGTCCGGATCATAGTTGTCCATAATCGGGTCAGCTCTATCGTCCGCCATTATGTCAGTCCTGAAAACATGTAGTAAAAACAAATTAATTAAGTGAAGAAGGGGGGCGGTGGCGGTGGCGGTGGCGAAAGGGCGGTGGCAAAAGGAGGGGGCGAGGAAGGGGTGGGAGAGGGTGTCGCGGTAGAGCGCGAGACGGGGCGGCAGACGACGGCGTCACGGAGAGGGAGGAAATTCCAATTTGTCATGTCGCGAACCCAAAATGGG
>NW_025294985.1:0-1005 GCF_018294505.1 Triticum aestivum | reverse complement strand
TTCAAGAAGACCGATCCTTCTAGAGTTTTCCTTTCCTCTTCTTGTCATGATTAGCTGGAGTTCTCAGAGCAAGACGACAAGACAAAGATGGTGTTCGAATCAACGTTCCTATGAAGTGCAACCTGGATCGTGAAGATTGTACTAGTTGCGTTACCTTTCATCTTACCCTACACTTGAATCTCGGGACGAGATTTTTGTTTAGTGGGGGTGAGTTGTCACATCCCTAGCTTCTGGTAATGCTCTGAGCTAGCTAGTCATGTGTTGCATCATGTTTAAATTTTGCCTAAATTGAAATGGGGATGTTCAAACCCTAGCATTAAATCAACTCAACTAGGGTGAGTTAAAATCTTTTCAATAAACCCAAAAGGCCCCTAAGATAAGTTCATGATTTCTGGTTAAGGTGGAAACCTCTGCCAAAAATGATGAATATATCCTTAGGTCATTTTTGGATTTTTGAATTAAATCATATTGTATTTGACTTTGGGCATTTAAATACTATAAATAATTTAAATGCTCAAATAAATGTTGGAAATTGATAAGGGTCACTGGAATAATTCAGAAAGCACACATAATTATTTCCAGGATTTTATAAAATGATTTGATATTAAAACAAATCAAAAACAAATTGCAGAAATAAAAAAAAACAGAACAAAAATAAAAGAGAGAAGGCCACCTGGGCCACTTACCTGCTTACCTGCCCGGCCCAGCTCCTCCCGCTGGCCCAGCCCACCGCCGCCTCCCTCCCCTGTCGCCTTCCTCCTCTGCCAGGAGGACGGGCACGCGCCCGGCGCGCGCGGCCACGCGCCCCGGCCACCTCCTGCTTCCGGCCACCTCCTGCTTCCCCCCCGGCCTCTCTAGCGACGCCACGCACCCCTCCTGGAACCCGTCGCTCACTCTCTCGTCCCCATCCTCTCCTCTGCTCTCTCTCCCTCCCGCGACCGAGCGGAGCTCGTCGCCGCCGACGCCGCTACCGCGGCCGCAGCCATCCCGCAGCCTCTCCGACAC
>NW_025294984.1:0-1005 GCF_018294505.1 Triticum aestivum | reverse complement strand
CATCCTATTCCTAGGCTAGATGATATGCTTGATGAATTGAGTGGCTCTACAATATTCTCCAAAGTTGATTTGCGTAGTGGATACCATCAAATTCGTATGAAATTGGGAGATGAATGGAAAACAGCATTTAAAACTAAGTTTGGATTATATGAGTGGTTAGTCATGCCTTTTGGGTTAACTAATGCACCTAGTACTTTCATGAGGTTAATGAACGAAGTTTTACGTGCTTTCATTGGACGATTTGTGGTAGTTTACTTTGATGACATATTGATTTATAGCAAATCTTTGGAGGAACATTTGGAACATTTACGTGCTGTTTTTATTGCTCTACGTGATGCACGTTTGTTTGGAAACCTTGGAAAGTGCACCTTTTGCACCGACCGAGTATCTTTTCTTGGCTATGTTGTTACTCCACAGGGAATTGAAGTTGATAAAGCCAAGATTGAAGCTATTGAGAGTTGGCCGCAGCCCAAAACGGTCACACAAGTGAGGAGTTTTCTTGGCCTCGCTGGATTCTATAGGCATTTTGTGAGAGATTTCAGCACCATTGCTGCACCTCTCAACGAGCTTACAAAGAAGGATGTGCCTTTTGTTTGGGGTATCGCACAGGAAGAAGCCTTCACGGTATTGAAAGATAAGTTGACACATGCTCCTTTACTCCAACTTCCTAATTTCAATAAGACTTTTGAGCTTGAATGTGATGCTAGTGGAATTGGATTAGGAGGTGTGTTATTACAAGATGGAAAACCTGTTGCATACTTTTCTGAAAAATTGAGTGGGCCTAGTCTGAACTATTCTACTTATGATAAAGAATTATATGCTCTTGTTCGGACCTTAGAAACATGGCAACATTATTTATGGCCCAAGGAATTTGTTATACATTCTGATCATGAATCTTTGAAACACATTAAAAGTCAAGCAAAACTGAACCGTAGACATGCTAAATGGGTTGAATTCATTGAGACTTTCCCTTATGTCATTAAACACAAGAAGGGTAAAGAAAAT
>NW_025294983.1:0-1005 GCF_018294505.1 Triticum aestivum | reverse complement strand
ACAAAGATCCACTTGCGGGTACTCCTACGAGCCGACCCGACTTTAGTCATCACATGTGTCATGTATATAGTATATAAGTATATGCCCGTGATCACCGCCCAGGTGATCACGGCCCGATAGTATAGCACAGCAGACGGACAAGAATGTAGGGCCACTGATGGAAATCTAGCATCCTAGACTAAGCATGTAGGATTGCAGGTAAAGGTATCAACAGTAGTAGCAAGGATAGGCTATGCATCAGAATAGGATATCGAAAAGCAGTAACATACTACACTACTCTAATGCAAGCAGTAGAGATTAGAGTAGGCGATATCTGGTGATCAAAGGGGGGGCTTGCCTGGTTGCTCTGGCAAGTAGGAGGGGTCGTCGACTCCGTAGTCGAACTGGGCAGCAGCAGTGTCGGTCTCGTAGTCTACCGGAGAGAAGAGGGGGAAGAAACAGTAAATACAATGCAAACATAAGCAAGACGATGCGTGACAAGACAATGAGCGGTGCTAGGGGTGCCCTAACGCGACAGTAGGTGGTACTGGTGAAGGGGGGGAACATCCGGGAGGTATTCCCGATGTTTCGCGTTTTCGGACAGACGGACCGGAGGGGGAAAGTTGCTAGTTCGATAGGTTAGGGAGGTGTGGTGGACGAACGGACCGCGTATTCGGATTTGTCTCGTTGTTCTGAGCAACTTTCATATAGAAAACATTTTAATCCGAGTTACGGATTAAAAGATATGATTTTCTAAAGGTTTTATTAATTTCTGGAATTTAATTAATTATTTAATTTAATTCGAAATTTGGATTAATGAAATCAGCATGATGTCATGCTGACATCAGCAGTCAACAGGGGTTGACTAAGTCAAACTGACATGTGGGTCCAGTGGGACCCACCTGTCATTCACTATTTAGATTAATTAGGGTTTAACTAATTAATTATTATTTAATTAAATTAAACAGGATTAATTAACTTAATTAATTAATTAATTAAAATTATTTTTATTTCTTTATTTATTAA
>NW_025294982.1:0-1005 GCF_018294505.1 Triticum aestivum | reverse complement strand
AGCCGTGTTCCTCTTGCGTTTGGCCAAACTGTTGGTGCTGCTGTTGATACTTCTGTGGCTCCTGCTGCTGATGCAGAGGAGGATGATTATGTGGGAGATTATGAGGATGAGGTTGATCAAAATCAGCACTACGTGCAGCCACCTGTACCACCACCAGCAGGTCGACCTCAGGTATATATTCGTAATGGTAGGCCTGCACCACCACCTCAGGTACGAGATGATGTCCATATTCCTAAACTGAAATTGAATATTCCACCATTTGAGGGTAGATATGTTCCTGATATATATCTTACTTGGGAGTTAGAAACTGAACAACGATTTACATGTTCACAATATCCTGAGGAGAGACGAGTTGCTGCTGCTGTTTGTGCTTTCACTAGTTTTGCATGTGTATGGTGGTCTGAACATTGTACATTATATCCTATTCCAACTACTTGGGCTGCTTTGAAAACTGCTATGCGTACGCGTTGGGTTCCACCATATTATCAACGTGAATTGCTTCAAAAATTGCACCGTTTAAGACAAGGGAAAAATTCTGTAGAAGAATATTATCAGGAATTACAAACTGGCATGATTAGATGTGGTATTGTTGAGGAGAATGAAGCTATGCTTGCACGTTTTCTGGGTGGATTAAATAGAGAGATTCAGACCATTCTAGACTATAAGGAGTATACTAATATCACTCGTTTATTCCATCTTGCTTGTAAAGCTGAACGTGAAGTGCAGGATCGACAAGCATTGGGGCGAACTAACTTTTCTGCAGGCCGACCTTCATCATGGACACCACGTGCATCTTCTACTTCAACTGCACCAGCACCTCCATCCGGTGCCACCTCCAGCCGTGATACAAGAAAACAGGCACAACCACCATTATCTGCCAAGAGCGCACCTGCGGGGCCTGCACAGCGTTCTTCTTCTTCCATGGCATCAACAAGGCACACAAGTGATATTATTTGTCGTCGTTGTAAGGGAGGAGGTCATTATGCGAGAGAATGCAAATCTCCG
>NW_025294981.1:0-1005 GCF_018294505.1 Triticum aestivum | reverse complement strand
GGGGGGGGGGCGAATATCGCAATCTTAATACCTTCTTCCAGAAGCTTGGCATCTCTCATCATGTGTCTTGTCCTCATACACATCAGCAGAACGGTGCAGCTGAGCGCAAGCACCGTCACATAGTTGAAACTGACTTAACACTGCTCGCACATGCCTCTGTCCCATTTCGGTTCTGGAGTGATGCTTTTGTTACTGCTTGTTTTTTGATAAACAGGCTTCCCACACGACTTCTTCACATGAAATCTCCCCTAGAGGTATTATTTCATGAAACTCCAGATTACTCTCTTCTCAAAGTGTTTGGTTGTGCGTGTTGGCCACACCTTCGACCATACAATAAGCATAAACTCGAGTATCGATCTAAGAAATGTGTGTGTCTCGGATACAGTCCTCTTCACAAAGGTTATAAGTGTCTCCACATTCCGACGAATCGTGTTTACATTTCACGTGATGTTGTCTTTGATGAGACTGTTTTCCCTTTTTCCATGCTCTCACCATCCACTGATACTTCCTCTACCGAGTTGCACTCCTTTCCAGTTTTGCCTGATCAATTTGTAGATGCTGCATATTCTCCTCTGTTGTGCAGGAACTGGACGGGGCGCTCGCCTTGAGCTTCTTCACGATGACATGGTTGCTACGGCACCAACTGCAGTCATGACGTCGGATGGGTCACTTGACGGGGCGCTTGACGATGATCGCACGTGCATGCCCCATGCACGTGGATCGGGTGGGGCGGCTACCGCGCCTAACCCGGTCTTGCCTAGCCCGGCTGCCATGCCCGGGCCGGCAGCTTCCCCGGCCTCTGCCCCGCATGGGCAGTCCTCGCCGGCTCCAGGCCCAGCATCGCCTGGCCCGCCTTCGCTAGTCACTCGGGGCATGCAGAGCCCGTGGACTCTCCCTCGGCAGAGCCTATGGACTCGCCTGCTGGTGTGTCTTCCGTGCCGTTCCCAGACGTTGGCTCTCCTGTCGTGGTGGCTTCTCCGACACCTCCACCGCCTGTCATACTAC
>NW_025294980.1:0-1005 GCF_018294505.1 Triticum aestivum | reverse complement strand
GATCGACAAGCATTGGCGCGATCTAACTTTTCTGCAGGCCGACCTTCATCATGGACACCGCATGCATCTTCTACTTCAACTGCACCAGCACCTCAATCAGGTGCCTCCTCCAGTAGTGATACAAGAAAACAGGCACAACCACCATTATCTGCCAAGAGCGCACCTGCTGGGCCTGCATAGAGTTCTTCTTCTTCTATGGCATCAACAGGGCACACAAGTGATATTATTTGTCGTCGTTGTAAGGGAGGAGGTCATTATGCAAGATAATGCAAATCTCCGCGTGTAATGATTGCTATCGCAGATGGTGGCTATGAGTCCGCTAGTGACTATGATGAGGAGACTTTGGCTCTTATTACACGTGAAGAACATGGTGGAGATGATTCTGATCATGAGACGCAATACATGGCTCCTGAAGACGCTGACAGGTATGAATGTTTAGTTGCTCAACGTGTATTGAGTGTGCAGGTCACACAAGCTGAGCAAAATCAGAGGCACAATTTGTTCCATACCAAGGGAGTTGTGAAGGAACGTTCTGTGCACGTCATAATAGACGGAGGGAGCTGCAACAACTTGGCTAGCATGGAGATGGTGGAGAAGCTTTCTCTCACCACAAGACCACATCCACATCCTTACTACATCCAATGGTTCAACAACAGCGGCAAGGTTAAAGTAACACGTACTGTTTGTGTGCATTTTAGTATCTCTACATATGCTGATTATGTTGATTGTGATGTGGTACCTATGCAAGCATGTTCCTTATTACTTGGTAGACCATGGCAATTTGACAAAAACTCTGTACACCATGGTAGAAACAATCACTATACTCTTGTTCATAAGGATAAAAATATTACTTTGCTTCCTATGACTCCTGATTCCATTTTCAAAGATGATATTGATAGAGCTAATAAACCAAAACAGGAGAAGAATAAGAGTGAAAATCAGATTGTGGCAAAAGAATTTGAGCAACAAATGAAGCCTAATAATAAACCATCTAGTGTTGCTTCT
>NW_025294979.1:0-1005 GCF_018294505.1 Triticum aestivum | reverse complement strand
GAACGAAACCTTCCCAAAATCGGAAGTTCTGACCTACATGGCCAACCTAATAATAACGTGTACGGGGTTAAAATTTGCTCGACCGCCTTCACGGTACGAACAAAGTGTGAATTGGCATAATAATAACCCTTATAGTAGAAAAAAGATATAGTTAATCTCAAAACCGAAGAAAGGCATAGCAAAGTGCACTTACGTTCTGGTACGACCGACGTGACAGCCCCAAATAGTCTACAAAGTGGTTCCGCCCTATTATAGGGCAGCTATTGGAAATGTTATTATAAGTACTAACCTCCGTATGAATAGAGGCCTAAAGGAGCTCCAAAGTTCTTTTCTCGAAGTGCACCCCGCCTGTAAGGGTCTAGTCCGGTCATGGGCGCCACGTGATAGTATCAGAACCGACATGCTATTAAAACACATTTCAAATAATCTAAAAGTTTTTGGGAATTATACCTTTTGAGGAATTTCCATAAATGTTAACAAAATTTTGAAAACATTCATGAATTTGAACAATGTTTGTAAATTTAGAAAAAGTTCATGAATACGAAAAAATCTTCATGGATTTTTTTAAATGTTCAAAATTTTGTAAACATTTATGAAGTTGAATTTTTTTAAAAAAATTAAATTATGTTCTCAAATTGCAAAAAATGTTCAGAAATTAAAAAACAAAGAAAAATATATAAAAAAGAACAGGAAATTAAAGCATGAAGAAAACTGATAGAGGGGAAAAAAGAACCGAACGAAACCTTCCCAAAACCGGAAGGTCTGACCTACATGGCCAACCTAACAATAGCGTGTGCCGGGTTGACATTTGCTCAACCGCCTTCGTGGTACTTAATTAGGGACGTGGATAGACAGCGCCCGTGCGCTCGATGGTGCGTCTAGGCGGCCTTTCTATATAAAGCAAGTATGGACGTATGGTTCGATTTGACAGCCTAGGCCCTCCCAAAAAAGAAAAAATATATTTGGTCCTCACGTCCGTGTGCTTCCTCCCGCCCCATGTTTTCT
>NW_025294978.1:0-1005 GCF_018294505.1 Triticum aestivum | reverse complement strand
TCGTAGCGATCGAATATCATATCACCATCCCCGGTGCTGTTTAGAAATTCGGAGCCTTCACAATCTTCTTCATTCTGATCATCATCTGGCCCGCGAGGATGGCGTATGATATCGAACAGGGTCTCTTCTCCCTCTCTGCCGGTATTGTCCGCCATAGCTTTTATTTAACTAATCCAAAAGAAATATAAAACAATTTAGTATTCAAACTACAATGCATGGATGCAATCAATTAATAAGGAAAAACTGAATCAATCATAGTACATAATAAGCATAATCGAATATAATCTCGAATACATCATCTCGAGTAATAGATATAATCTCGAATACATCGTCTCTAATAATATATATAATCTCGAATAAATCATCTCGAATATTATATATCGAATACATCACTAGCTAGCTAGCTAGCAGCTAATAAAGATCGAATACTAAAGAGTAATCTAGGCCACTCGCGGTTCCTGAGGCGCGGGCGGTGGACAACCAAAGTGAAGGAACCATCACTGGATCATAGCTCGGGTGATCTCCCCAAAGAACCTGCCATGTATTGGAGAACCTGACGTCCATAGCAGCCATGTAGCGACGGATGTGCTCGTCCTCCTCCCTGACACGGCGACGTACCACCTCCGGCGGGGCTGGCTCCCTCTGCACCGAAAGTGGCCCACGCGAACGCCACCAAAGGAGATGAGGGTCGACGACGAGACCCGGGGCCGGGTTCCTCAGCAAGCGTCGCGCCCCTAAAGGTAGCACCTCCCAGTGCCAGCCCGGCGGAGCCCAGTCCCGGACATGGGTCCTCTGAAGCAGGACGTCGTCGCGAACAGGTCGACGGCGAGGATGCGGGCTGGGCATCGTCGACAATAAATACCATATGCAAATGTAACACTAATTATGCTATCATTGCATATGTCAAAATTCTATATGCTATTTCATACTAATTAATCATCTAACACTAAAAACAGAAAAAACAACTTCTATACATCCATTAAAAAACAGAAAAACAACATTATA
>NW_025294977.1:0-1005 GCF_018294505.1 Triticum aestivum | reverse complement strand
ATAAGAGGTAATGACAAAGGTACTGATCTTCCATCTCTACATGAGAATGATGAATGCCTTGTCAATTTGAATGCACCATCTGATGAGCTACCCACTACTTTGATCACACCACCTATTTTAGAGGACTACGTTGATAATTTGACTTTGCCATGTGATCAAACAACTGAAATACCAACAATTTTGAGTGCACTCATTGAATTAACTATTGATGCAAAAGAACCAATGTTTAATCATTTTGATATGACCTCTAATCTTGGTGATGATTCTGTGTTGAATGACTTATTGCATGTTTGCTTATTTAAGCATGTTGTAGCATGTAAATTTGATGCAAGTAAGGTTTATTCACCAATGTTGGGATGGTTTAATGATGAACATTGTCAATCTTTTGAAATGAATAAGAGCTTCACTTATATGTGCAAACTGAGATGCAATATTTTCATGCCTTCTACTTCTTGTGCTAATTTTTTGGCTTTAGATTTTATGAACTATGCAAGTTACTCATCTATTCATGTGACATATATGCAAAAATCAAGGGAATTAAAATGGATGACATATACATATACAACATGTACACCTTGTCTCTTTTGTTAGCCACATTTCAGATTAAGCAACGCCGAGGACGGCTTTATTTTCAAGAAGGGGAGGATGATGAGGACATGACTACCTTGGATATGACCAAAAATATTGCATATATGCATATTTGTCAGGTGATTTCTAGTGCAAACTATTCAATAATCTATTTATGTTATCCAGAACAAAAATACTTCACACACTTTTGTGTTTTGTCTCATTGCAGGTGTATGGGACATTTGTACAATCCACATATGAAGATAAGGAAGAAAGAGATGTTTATTTGCTGTCCAAAAAGTTCTCTCACGTCACTTTTGGCCCAAGAGAAGATAGAGTCCAAGTCTCTCACGTTCTGGATTCAGATTCGGACTGCACAGACATACCTGACTCAAAACGCACACAAGTTTTTCATACGGACTCCGAATTGGGTGATTC
>NW_025294976.1:0-1005 GCF_018294505.1 Triticum aestivum | reverse complement strand
AAAAAAAACGAATCCTTCCTCACCCTCTCACGATCACGTTCACGGTGGCCTGGCCCTATAATCTAGGAGTGGTCGATCCAATCTCCCCACGGGGGACAACTTTCACGCACTATCTATCTTGGTTGGTTGCAACCACCTCTCCAAAACGGTTTATTATGGGAAAATCACATTCTTTTGTTTTTCCTTCCAAATATATGTGGCAAAAAAACATGGAAAAAAATTGTAGAAGGCATGGTGGGATACATGCACATGCTGTCTTTTTGTACTACAAGTGCACTTGTTGGCAAATTGCATGTGCACGTGTCATGTTTCATTTTTTCTTGAAAATTATGTTGTACACCTTTACATAGACGCTTGAATTATTGTTTTCATATGTTAATAATTCCTAAATATTGAAATTCAGCATGCACATAACACATGGCATCCAAGCTTCGTCGGCGACCGCTTGGATTCGTCTGGTATATGCCCGCTGTCTGGTATCGGGCAAGGGAATGTGGATCCATGCGATGCCATGCGTTTCATCTGGACCCATGTCATGCACCCCTAGCCAATCGGGCCGACAACATGTGCCGCTAGGCTTCTCGATCCTAACCATGCGCTAGTGTCCACCATGGGTAGAGATGCTCAGGTGCACAGGTTTGCTGGCACTAGTGAATGACGTTGGTGAAGTGGGCAAGGATAGCAACCACAATCCCGTTGTGGATGACTCCTCGACTCGGTACATCCTTGGAGATCCCCGGGGGAGGTGCCCGTAGCCGGCCCCAAGGAAGAAGTCAGTGAACCCCCTTGCGCCCCTCCACCTTGACATCGCCCACACACGAAGGGTGCTCTCGATGTACACCCCGGCGGGGTAGAGCATCTCCGGCACGGTAGGGGGGAAGCGATAGGTTGGACCGGTGTACTGCATGGCTGTGGCGGGCTGGTTCTTGGGGCTATTTGTGGTGAAGAAGAAGAAGGGCAGACGCAAAATGCAGGTGGGAGAGTATGGGATATAGATGAAGGGTG
>NW_025294975.1:0-1005 GCF_018294505.1 Triticum aestivum | reverse complement strand
CTCTCATGGGGCCTGGGGGTGGGGATGAGCTCTCCCTCATCGGGAAGCCGATGCGCGATGTCGCTGGACAAGTATCCGGCGTCGCGCAGCTTCTGGATCTGCCCCTCCGTGACGGAGGAGGCCATCCACTTGCCTCCCGCTCCGGACATAGTTGGAGAAGGTTGAGGTGAGAAGTGCGGAATTGGGCGCTGGAGCTCGAGTTCGCAGAGATGGATAAGCCAAGGAGGAAGAAGGCGTAGGTAAAAAGGTTGGATCTTTATCCCCTTATATGGGCGGACGGAAAGACGCGTCCCCACCGGCCTGGTAAAACTCGCTTATCTCCCAAGCGTCACAATTAATAGCGCGGTTGGGTTACCCACGTCCGTATTGATGGGAATCCCGAAATAAGGGGAACACGATCTCTGCTTCGACAAGACGTGCCAAGGAAACCGCCTCGCTAAAACGCGCTGAGGTGGAACAATAAAAACAATTCGAGTAAAGGCTTGGAAGTGGTGTGACATCACGCCACAGAATACGTCAGCAGATTGATCTTGTGTAATACTATTCTCTCTACGGTGGTATGTGGAATTTATTTTTGCAGAGCCGGACACTATCCTGGTGTTCACAATCTTCTATAAAATTATTCGGAGGAGGAACCCGCCTTGCAACGCCGAAGACAATATGCGCGCCAGACTCGTCGTCATTGAAGCCTGGTTCAGGGGCTACTGAGGGAGTTCCGGACTAGGGGGTGTCCGGATAGCCGAATTATCATCATCGACCGTACTCCAAGACTATGAAGATACAAGATTGAAGACTTCGTCCCGTGTCCGGATGGGACTTTCCTTGGCGTGGAAGGCAAGCTTGGCGATACGGATATGTAGATCTCCTACCTTTGTAACTGACTCTGTGTAACCCTAGCCCTCTCCGGTGTCTATATAAACCGGATGGCTGTAGTCCATAGGACGAACAACAATCATACCATAGGCTAGCTTCTAGGGTTTAGCCTCCTTGATCTCGTGGTAGATC
>NW_025294974.1:0-1005 GCF_018294505.1 Triticum aestivum | reverse complement strand
ATATCAGCTTTTGTTTCCATTGGCCATCAACCTGTTTGATGAACTTTTTCCAAGCCCTGCCCGCCGGCAAAGAAAATGAATAAATGAGTTATTAATTAGATGATATCAGGAAATGACGAACTAAAGAGGCTGGCATATAGTTTGATAATGATTGAAATTACCTGTTGACCATCCCTTTCACGGTTTCATACTTAGTAACTGGTTTAAGTAGTGAGTCCAGTACTTCAACTTTTCCATCGTCAACTTGAATGATTTACAAGATCCAGTGGAAACTACCCTAAACCCTATACACTTATTAACATCTAGCTAGTAAGCAAAAACATAATTTGTAGTACAAGACAGTGTGACTCACCCGAAGTTGTAAGGAAGTAGTATATTTTGATTGGTATTTAGGCGCTTCAGGAACTCTAGCAAGCTTTTCTCTATGTCTTTTCGTTCCCATTGACGCGTCCATGTCTCTTGATTAATGGTATTTGGGTCGATGAATCCAATGCCATAGCATCCAACTTTTTTCATTTCATAGATCTTCATTCTGCATAATACCACAGAAAAGAATATAGTGAGGATAATTATAGGTAATGATCAATGAGCACTACAGCTAGCTTGAGACTTAATGAAATTACAGAAAGAAATCACTTACAAATAATAACAACTGACGATAGATTTGTTGAGTGCGTCTTAATTGAATAACTGAAACAGTTCTGTAAACTCAACATACAGATCATTCTCATGGTAGTAATGCTCTGGCTTGACACTCACCATGAGGGACTCTTGATTGGTAATCTTGGCAATTTTCATGTACCATTCATGCAATTCATACATTCTCGTTGAGAGCTTCTTGATCTCCTCAGGCTTGACCATAGGTTCGCCGCGGGCATATTTCCGTTTTAGTTGCTGCTCTGTAAAATTTTCCATGGGCTCGATGCCTAGGAGTTGTTCGATAGTGCATCCGATCTCTGAAGCCTGCCTTCTATGATCATCGGTTATTACCAGCTGATCGCCGTC
>NW_025294973.1:0-1005 GCF_018294505.1 Triticum aestivum | reverse complement strand
GTCATCAGCGAGTGAATCCAGGCTGTAGCACTGGGCTAGCAGGACTCCGGTGAACCGGGATGTAGCGGGCTAACATGACTCCTGTATTCATCGCGTGACATTTCCCTGAAGGGACAGACACAGGAACGAAGAAGGACACATGCCGGCCAGCCTAAGTGTTCCGGAGCAGTAGCAAGCTACCATGGCTCAGTGGAAACACTAGGAGACATTTCCCGGTAAGAGAGGCTACAAAGGATAAACAACTAGATAGTCAGATCCCACACATACCAAGCATTTCAATAACATACACACAATATGCTCGATATGTGCAAATACAACATGGCATCACAACATGACTCTACAACTCAAGTATTTATTCAATAGGCTCCAAGGAGCGAGATATTACAAACATGGGTCTCATGACCCAGCATTCAGAGCACACAAGTCAAGCACAAGCGGAAGCTTAACATGTTTGAGTACAGACATCTACAAATGAAAAAGGCTGAGAAGCCTGACTATCTACCAGATCCTGCCGAGGGCACAAGATCGTAGCTGAGGTAACAAGCTAAACGTCGAAGTCCATGCAGTACTACTAGCGAGACTGAAGTCTCTCTGCAAAAACATAAATTAAGCAACGTGAGTACAAATGTACCCAGCAAGACTTACATCAGAACTAACTACATATGCATCATTATCAACAAAGGGGGTGGTGGAGTTTAACTGCAGCAAGCCAGCTTTGACTCGGTGGCTAACCTGAACTAAGATTGCAAGTAACTCTTTTGAGGTGGCGCACACGAGTCCACATATTCACCATATCAATACACCACTATGGATCCGCTCCCGTCTCCCTACGAGAACGCCATCCATAGCACTCACGCTTATCTTGCGTATTTTAGAGTATCCACTTTCACTTGTCTATGAACTATACAGGCAACCCAGATGTCCTTTTCCGCGGACACGGCTATTCGAATAGATCATATTAACCCTGCAGGGGTGTACTTCTTCACACACGCTCTCACCACTTAC
>NW_025294972.1:0-1005 GCF_018294505.1 Triticum aestivum | reverse complement strand
TTTTTCTTTGTATCTGGTTATTCTATTTAGGATCATTTAAAAATATTAGTGTACACTATTGTGTTATCTGTGTTGGTTTTGCATACAAAAATTATGCTTCAGAGTCCGCCCCACCTTATTTATTTTCCATCCTTTATTTATTCTCCGTCCTTCACCAATGTAGTTGACGTTCACATGACACCACTAAGGGAATACCAACATTCATATCATCAAAATATTGAACACATATCAAGTTCACATTATTACTTGCAACATGACTTCTCCCGTGACCTCAAGAACAAAAGTAACTACTCACAAATGATATTCATGCTCGAGATCATAGGGGTATTAAATAGCATAATGGACCTGAACATATAATCTACCAAATAAACCATATAGTAATCAACTACAAGATGTAATCAACACTACTAGTCACCCATAGGTACCAATCTGAGGTTTCGATACAAAGATTGAACACAAGAGATGAACTAGGGTCTGAGAGGAGATGGTGTTGTTGAAGATGTTGATGGATATTTTCCTCCCAAAGATGCGAGGGTTGTTGGTGATGACGATGGCTTTGATTTCCCCCTTCGAGAGGATAGTTCCCCCAGCGGAAATGCTCTATCAGAGGGCAAAAGTGCTCCTACCCAAGTTCTGCCTCTAGACGGCGGCGCTCCATCCCGCAAGTCCTCTCCTTATTTCTTTTAGGTCAAAAGACCTTCTGTACCAGAAGATGGGCACCAAAGGTGGGCTGGGCTGGCCACAACCGACCAGGGCGCGCCTCGGGGGCCTGGCATGCCCTGATGTCTTGTGGTCACCCGGTGGCCCCCCTCTGGTATTTATTTGCTCCAGTATTTTTATATATTCCAAAATAATTCTCCGTAAATTTTCAGCTCATTTGGAGATGTGCAGAATAGGTATGTCTAACATAACTTTTTCAGGTCCAGAATTCCAGCTGCTGGTATTCTCCCTCTTTGTGTAAATCTTGCATATTATTGGAAAAAGGCATTAGAATTACTCCATAAG
>NW_025294971.1:0-1005 GCF_018294505.1 Triticum aestivum | reverse complement strand
GCAATGCTGAAATGGAGGGTAAGGTGGTGGACTATACACGGTGCCGGAGTTGTAAGTACAGTCCCTAAGTAGCCGAAACACCTTAGGAGACGCAACTCACAACACAAACAAAATTGGGTTAAGTTGCGGTGGTGGAAATGTATGGTGGGCAAGCCTATGCAGAAGTTATAGTGGTGGTTAACGAAGAAGCAATCGTCCCTAAGTAGCCTAAACACCTTAGGAGACTCCAATCACAACTCAAACAACCACTAATGCTATATGGGAACAAAATTGGTTAGGTTGCGGAAGGCTATGGTGGTTTTCGGAAGTTATGGTGGAAGCCCTAGGCAAAGATGCCAAAGTGCCAAAACTTTGATGGAGTCTAATGATGTTGAAACCTATCTAGATGTATAGAGGATGTCAATAGCTACTCAACGAGCTAAAGAACGCGAAAATCAGACTCCGGATGTGAAAGTTACGGTCAAAACGGTGATGGCTGAAATCCCATGTGATGAGGACATCAATACCATTGTTACACCCACAGCCCCTTCTTGAAATGGAGTCGTCCTCATCATCCTCCCCTTCTTGAAATGAAGTCGTCCTCGACGGAAGGTCATCTTCCTCACCCAAATAAGGCTTCAAATCTGCAATGTTAAAAGTGGGACTAACCCCAAAATCTGCAGGCAGCTCAAGTTTATATGCATTATCATTTATTTTCTCTAACACCTTAAAGGGACCATCAGCCCGTGGCATGAGCTTTGATTTGCGCAAATCAGGAAATCTATCCTTACGCAAATGTAACCAAACAAGATCTCCAGGTGCAAACACAACATGTTTTCTACCCTTATCTCCAGCAAGTTTATATTTGGCATTCATACGCTCAATGTTTTCCTTAGTTAACTCATGCATTTTTAAAATCAATTCAGCACGTTGTTTAGCATCAAAATTAACCTTCTCCGAAGATGGAAGAGGCAACAAATCAATAGGTGCACGAGGTAGGAAACCATACACAACTTCAAAAGGGCA
>NW_025294970.1:0-1005 GCF_018294505.1 Triticum aestivum | reverse complement strand
GGGGGGTGACGACACATGGGTCCCTAGTCCGCTCATTGATAATATGACAGCTTAGATTTTCCTATTGCTAAATTTATCTTTGTTTTTTCTTTTTCACCAGTCTTGAACTCGCTGCACACATGGGTCACAAGCGTTTTGAACTCGCTGGTGGTTCAGGTCAGCCGCTAGCGCAAGCCCTTCACGACAAGCGGCTGCTTCTAAAATATCAGGTTCATTCGGACCAAAAGTAACAAGAGCAGAAGCACCTTGAAACCTTCCCTCCTCATCTCTGCACAATGCGCCCCGACCTCGACAGGCCGCCGTCAACGTTGATCTTCATCATGCTCTCACAGGTTGAAGCCATCTTTGCTCTTGCTGCTGGGCCGGCCCATGCAGCCACTGGCTCAGCTACAGCGCCGGATTGCATTGTGGCGCAAGAGGCACTGACTAGGATGAAGTCATTAATTGAGGAGTTTTTTCTTTCAAGAGTTAAATACACTGTGAGTGCTTTAACTTGTCCGGCGCGTTCAGTTTGGTTCCTAAACTTGTAAAATACACAAAACTGGTGCTGTAACTTGTCTCGGCGTTCAAATACAGTGCCTCTCAATGTATTCAGCCTTATGCAGTGCACGTGTGGCATGCCAGCGTGTCGCCAGCCCACATGTCAGTGGTTGCCCATGCTGGTTTGTTTTATGGGGAACCCCTTGTACTTTAGTTAAGCGTCGCAAAAAAGCCCCTAGTACTTTATAACCCTTGATGGCCAATTCCCCGATTCCCAAATCGAAAAGGCGAATCCCTAACTCTATCCACGCGACGGCGGCGGCAGCGGATTCTTCTCCGATTCGTCGTTGTTGTTTGGCCGGTGAGCAATGGACCTAGACGAGGAGGCCAGAAGGCCGGCGTCATTTTTCTACTCCCCCTCCTCCTATGCTGGTAGAGATGGCTGGCGGTGAAATATTCTCTGATGGCTAGCGGCGGCGACAGCGGCGGAATCTTTCGTCGTTGCCCTTTGGCCGGCGAGCAGTG
>NW_025294969.1:0-1005 GCF_018294505.1 Triticum aestivum | reverse complement strand
TCGGGATATCACGATTTTTAACGCTCTTATTGTGTTGGAATCTATTGGCTCCCGGTGCAACGCACGGACACATACCTAGTGCTTTTTAAAATCATCCATATCTTTTAAACCGTAACTCCGATTTGAACATGTTATATATGAAATTTGATTAGAAAAATATGTAGAATATGAATATGAGATTATTTTTATCTGTTAAGTATTTTTAAATATTATTTTGGAATATATTTGAGTCAAACCAAATGATTTTCTAAATTATCTGTATCTTTTAAATCGTAACTTCGATTTTAATATATTATATATGAAATTTTATTAGAAAAATGTGTGGAATCTAAATATGATGTTAATTTTACCTGTTAAATATTTTTTAAATATTGTTATGGAAGCAAACTTATAATTTAGAGCGCAAGATTCGTTTTTTTCATACCGGCGGCGATCCGGATTGCAAATAAACACCCCACTATAACCATATACGGAAAAGAAAACTTTGATAACTACATATGCATACCTCTGAAAAATATCGTAGGGAAAAATAACGGATTTCTAAAAAATATCAGATTTCTCATCGTGAGAGTGAGTGAAAGCGAGTGAGTGAGAGAGAGGGGGAAAGAGAGGAGAGAGAGGGAGAGAGAGGCGCCTTAGGATTAACCATATTCAACACACATTTTTTGTTGTTTTGTGTGAACACCGAGGCCATCGCCGGCGAGGGTGAGAAGGAGGATAAGCGGCAACACAAATATGATGCCTCTCAAAAATAAAGGAGATTGACCTATTGTGGTCTTGATTGATGGTTGTTGAGTTAAGTGCGTGTGTTATGTTTTCTCTCCCGTTGCAATGCACGGACTCTTTTACTAGTATATATATATATTAGAAGAAACACTCTATAAAAACATGTTGAACAAGAATTTTAAAAAAAGTTGAACAAGTATTAAAAAAGTTGAACAAGTATTTGAAAAATATTGAATAAGTATTAGAAAAATATTGAACGTGTATATGAAAATGTGGAAC
>NW_025294968.1:0-1005 GCF_018294505.1 Triticum aestivum | reverse complement strand
GACATGCAAGTCGTGATTCCTATTACAAGAATATGATCAATCTCATACATCACATATATCATTCATCACATCTTCTGGCCATATCATATCACATAGCACTTGCTGCAAAAACAAGTTAGACGTCCTCTAATTGTTGTTGCAAGTTTTTACGTGGTTTGTAGGTTTCTAGCAAGAACGTTTCTTACCTACGTATGACCACAACGTGATTTGCCAATTTCTATTTACCCTTCATAAGGACCCTTTTCATCGAATCCGTTCCGACTAAAGTAGGAGAGACAGACACCCGCTAGCCACCTTATGCATCTAGTGCATGTCAGTCGGTGGAACCTGTCTCACGTAAGAGTACGTGTAAGGTCGGTCCGGGCCGCTTCATCCTACAATGCCGCCGAAACAAGAAAAGACTAGTAGCGGCAAGAAGAATTGGCAAACTCAACGCCCACAACTACTTTGTGTTCTACTCGTGCATAGTAACTACGCATAGGCCTGGCTCTGATACCACTGTTGGGAATCGTAGCATAATTTAAAAAATTTCCTACGCTCACCAAGATGCATCTATGGAGTCTACTAGCAACGAGGGGAAAGGAGTGGATCTACATACCCTTGTAGATCGCGAGCGGAAGCGTTCCAATGAACGTGGATGACGGAGTCGTACTCGCCGTGATCCAAATCACCGATGACCGAGTGCCGAACGTACGGCACCTCCGCGTTCAACACACGTACGGTGCAGCAACGTCTCCTCCTTCTTGATCCAGCAAGGGGGAAGGAGAGGTTGATGGAGATCCAACAGCACGACGGCGTGGTGGTGGATGTAGCGGCTCTCCGGCAGGGCTACGCAAGCTTCTGCGAGAGAGAGAGAGGTGTTGCAGGGGAGGAGGGAGGCGCCCAAGGCTGTGATCTTGCTGCCCTCCCTTCCCCCCACTATATATAGGGCCAAGGGAGAGGGGGGGCGCAGCATTGCCCCTTCCTCCAAGGAAGGGTGCGGCCAGGGGGGAGTCCTTCCCCCCC
>NW_025294967.1:0-1005 GCF_018294505.1 Triticum aestivum | reverse complement strand
TTTGTTTAGATTAAAAGTTCGCCATAGCTGCAACTTCGCGTACTTCGTTTGTGTTCAGCGACCAGACAAAGGCGTCACAGAACCCCACCTTGATCAATAAAGCTTTCATCTTATATTCGCAATATCCAGATTGCAATCTCAGTTTCTTGCCTGTTCTTCGTTTGCTCGCAGGAAACAGACCCTCGTGGTCAGGTTGATCGTGCTCCGGCGTGGTCGATAACCTCTCGGAGTTGGTTTAGCGATTGCTAAGGCGCGACGTCCTCGCACGTTCGTAGTCGGATCGTCAAAGTCGACTTCCATCAAAGCGATATTCATCATCTCATCGAAAGACGGGACACCTTTGCCTCTATCAAGTGGTATCAGATTTCCAGGTTGCTCGGTGAGATTTTACAGTTTTTCGTAGTTTAGATCGAGTCTGTTCTTCATACCTACAGTCCACGAAAAAGCCACAAAAAAATAAAATTAGGGTTAGTTCATCATATCCGAACCAATCTGAGCCTTTGCATAATCTTTTTAGGGTTTTTGCTTTGTTGAATTTGCGGTTGCATCGTCGTGTCAAGTTGCTGGTCTTAGAGTCTAGTCTTTTAGAGTTTCGAGTTCTGGTCATAAGTTGTCACGCCGCCGCCGCACCATCATCATCGCCTTGCCATCTACCACCATTGCTTATCCGCCACCGCTTTGAATCCGTATCCATATACCACCACCGCTGCCATATACTACCGCCATATATCCACCACCAATCCGAGTTCTTTTCATAGTCGGGTTGTTTTAGAGATCCATATATTTTCCGTTTCGTGTTTCCTTGCCTGAGTAGGTCTCGGAAAAAAAAAAGGAGCCGAGTAGGTCTGGAGACCCCCGGGCAGTTTTTAGGCCAAAATTTCGGCAACCCAAAATATTTTTTCCCTATCCTATTTTTAGGCCCCGGGTAGTGTTTTGAGACACTCGCCATCATAGTGATTTTTTTTGTCGCACTTTTTCGTCGTCGCTGCCCTGATTTCCGAAAAA
>NW_025294966.1:0-1005 GCF_018294505.1 Triticum aestivum | reverse complement strand
TAGTAGAAAAAGGGCCTTTAGTCCCGGTTCATAAGGGCCTTTAGTCCCGGTTCTGAAACCGGGACTAAAATGTCGGTACTAATGCCTCTCCCTTTAGTCCCGGTTCAATCCAGAACCGGGACTAAAGGAAATTTTATGATTTTTTTTTGAAATTTTTTTTATTTTCAAATTTCTGAATTATTTTAACCTCTAGTCTGTAATCACCACCCCTCATCACTTCTCAATTTATCCTCTAATCACCCCTCATCATTCCAAATCATCTAACTTCCCGAACGGTCAACCATCCTCCCACTCCCCCAGCCTGAGCACGCTTAACTTCCGGGTTCTATTCTCCCTCGTTCCAAGTCTGCACTTGTCGTTTTCCTGACAATACTAAGATGTCAATCCTATTAACCTTCAGGAATTTTGCTTGAGCATGAAGTGACACATTTCATAGTTTTATTTTGAAACTATTGTTTTAAAAAACAATAATTATTTAGTAACACTAATATTTTCTTGAATAATTAGTTTGACCATCTTTTGACCACAGTTTGACCATAGTTTGACCAGATTTGACCAAAATTGAAATAACTGAAATAATTATTTAGTAACACTAATATTCTAGAATAATTAGTTTGACCATTGTTTGACCACAGTTTGCCCACTGTTTGAATTTTTTTCATTTTTTTCACTCTAGATCTTAAAAGCCCCGTAACTTTTTTCTATTAGGTTTTTGAGGATTTTGAAAATGTTTAACGAGGATTTCTATTAGGTTTTTTCTATTTGGATGTAACTTTTCGAGTAGATGATTTTTCATATAAAAAACTTTTTCATCCGAGTTAGTATGCAAAAGTTATGCCCATTTTTACAAATTTCAGAGAGATTTTGCAAATAAAGTCAAAATTCACATTTGCAAATTTTCCCAACAACTAGACCACATATCACATGGGAAACTTATTTTATTTTATTTTTTTGACATTTCCATCATTTTATTTTATTTTTTAAAAAACTGAAAAGGCGATCCAC
>NW_025294965.1:0-1005 GCF_018294505.1 Triticum aestivum | reverse complement strand
ATTCAAAGCCACATCATCAATTTTCAACCCTTTCTGACTTCATCTGTTATTTTTCATGCATTTACTAATTTTTTTGAGCTAAATGACCCTGAAATTGAAAAGCACTTCAGATGAACTCTGAAGAGGTTGAAAATTGGCATGGTATCATCATTTCACCCAAATAGCATGTGCTAAAAAGTTGAGAGTGTTACGACAAAAACTGGGTGTACTTCGTGTACAAAACGGACAATCTGTTTCGAAGTATTAGGGTTTCAGACGAAAAATCATCTGTTTACAAAGGGATTTCTTTTTTTTTACTTATTTGAACTCCAGACTTTTTGTGTGTTCAAAATGAACCATTCAAAGCCACATCATCAATTTTCAACCCATTCTGACTTCATTTGTTATTTTTCATGTACTTCCTATTTTTTTAAGCTGAATGACCCAGAAATTTAAAAGCACTTCAGATGAACTCTAAAGAGGTTGAAAATTGGCATGGTACCATCATTTCACCCACATAGCATCTGCTAAAAAGTTGAGAGGGTTACGGCAAAAACTGGATGCACTTCGTGTACAAAATGGACATTCTCTTTCGAAGTATAAGGGTTTCGCACGAAAACTCATCTGTTTACAAAGGGACATTTTTTGAACTTATTTGAACTCCAGACTTTTTGTGTGTTCAAAATGAACCATTCAAAGCCACATCATCAATTTTCAACCCTTTCTGACTTCATCTGTTATTTTTCATGCATTTACTAATTTTTTTGAGCTAAATGACCCTGAAATTGAAAAGCACTTCAGATGAACTCTGAAGAGGTTGAAAATTGGCATGATATCATCATTTCACCCACATAGCATGTGCTAAAAAGTTAAGAGGGTTACGGCAAAAACTGGATGCACTTCGTGTACAAAATGGATAATCTCTTTCGAAGTATTAGGGTTTCGGACGAAAACTCATCTGTTACAAAGGGATTTCATTTCTTGAACTTATTTGAACTCCAGACTTTTTGTGTGTTCAAAATGAAC
>NW_025294964.1:0-1005 GCF_018294505.1 Triticum aestivum | reverse complement strand
TTTCTTGTAAACACAGGCTTCTCCATAAGTCTGTGTAAACCCAAACGCTTTGATCATCTCATCAAAGCGAATGTTCCAACTCCGAGATGCTTGCACCAGCCCATAGATTGAGCGCTGGAGCTTGCATACTTTGTTAGCATTCTTAGGATCGACAAAACCTTCTGGCTGCATCATATACAACTCTTCCTTAAGGAAGCCGTTAAGGAATGCCGTTTTGACGTCCATCTGCCATATCTCATAATCATAGTATGCGGCAATTGCTAACATGATTCGGACGGACTTCAGCTTCGCTACGGGTGAGAAAGTCTCATCGTAGTCAACCCCTTGAACTTGTCGATAACCCTTAGCGACAAGTCGAGCTTTGTAGATGGTCACATTACCATCTGCGTCCGTCTTCTTCTTAAAGATCCATTTGTTTTCTATGGCTCGCCGCTCATCGGGCAAGTCAGTCAAAGTCCATACTTTGTTTTCATACATGGATTCTATCTCGGATTTCAAGGCTTCTAGCCATTTGTCGGAATCCGGGCCCGCCATCGCTTCTTGATAGTTCGAAGGTTCACCGTTGTCTAACAACATGATTTCCAGGACAGGGTTGCCGTACCACTCTGGTGCGGAACGTGTCCTTGTGGACCTACGAAGTTCAGTAACTTGATCTGAAGCTTCATGATCATCATCATTAACTTCCTCCCCAGTCGGTGTAGGCACCACAGGAACATTTTCCCGCGCTGCGCTACTTTCCGGTTCGGAAGGGGTGACTATCACCTCATCAAGTTCCACTTTCCTCCCACTCAATTCTTTCGAGAGAAACTCCTTCTCTAGAAAGGACCCGTTCTTGGCAACGAAGATCTTGCCTTCGGATCTGAGGTAGAAGGTATACCCAATAGTTTCCTTAGGGTATCCTATGAAGACGCATTTTTCCGATTTGGGTTCGAGCTTTTCAGGTTGAAGTTTCTTGACATAAGCATCGCATCCCCAAACTTTTAGAAACGACAGCTTAGGTTTCTT
>NW_025294963.1:0-1005 GCF_018294505.1 Triticum aestivum | reverse complement strand
AACGTACACTTTCAGTCTCATGTAAGCAGTGCGTGCATGCATTGTATCCCTTATTTGTCTGTCCCGAAAGGTTACTGAGAGCAGGCCAATCGTTGATGGTTACAAAAAGCAACGCTCGTAGGTCAAATTCCTCTCCTTTGTGCTCATCCCAGACACGTACACCAGGTCTGGCCCACAACTGTAAAAGTTCATCAACTAATGGCCTTAGGTACACATCGATGTCGTTCCCGGGTTGCTTTGGACCTTGGATGAGCACTGGCATCATAATGAACTTCCGCTTCATGCACAACCAAGGAGGAAGGTTGTAGATGCATAGAGTCACGGGCCAGGTGCTATGGCTGGAGCTCTGCTCGCCAAAAGGATTCATGCCATCAGTACTTAGACCAAATCTTATGTTCCTTGCGTCAGCTGCAAAATCTTTGAACACTCTGTCGATCTTTCTCCATTGCGTTCCATCAGCGGGGTGTCTCAACTCCCCGTCAGACTTACGGTCCTCTTTGTGCCATCGCAACGACTTGGCATGCTTTTTGTTCATGAACAGACGTTTCAACCGTGGTATTATAGGAGCATACCACATCACCTTGGCGGGAACCCTCTTCTTGGGTTTCTCGCCCTCAACATCGTCACCAGGGTCATCGCCTCTGATCTTATAACGCAATGCAGTGCATACAGGGCATTCATTCAAATTCTCGTATTCACCGCGGTAGAGGATGCAGTCGTTAATGCATGCATGTATCTTCAGAACCTCTAAACCTAGAGGGCAGACAACCTTCTTTGCTTCGTACGTACTGGCGGGCAACTCGTTATTCTTCGGAAACATATTCTTCAACATTTTCAGCAAATTTTCAAATGATGAGTCACCTACACCTTCCTGTGCCTTCCATTTTAGCAAATCCAGTGTGCAGCCCAGCTTTTTCAGACTATTATCGCATCCTGGATACAACGACTTTTTGTGATCCTCTAACATGCGATCCAAATTCTCCCTATCCTTGTCAGTTTCGCAGC
>NW_025294962.1:0-1005 GCF_018294505.1 Triticum aestivum | reverse complement strand
ATGAATTGTGCCCTAGCAGAGAGAGAGGAGGGTAGGGGAGAGGAGAGGGAGATCCTTACGGTCAGTGGCGAGGGCAGGCTCGGGCTCGGACGGCGGAGGTCCTAGGCGGGTTCGGGCGGCGGCGGTGAGGTCGAGGGCGGGCTCGGGCGGCGGCGGTGAGGTCGACGATGGCCTCGGGCGGTGGCGGTGAGGTCGAGGGTGGCAGGGCGATCGACGACGACGATGGAGGAGTTGGGGGATAGGGGGAGAGGGGGGAAATCACTTAGCAAAATTTGGAGCCCGCGCGGGGTTAAGAGCATCTCCAGCCGCGCCCCCAACAGCCCCTAGGCGAATTTTTAGCGCCGGTGGCCGAAAATCGGCCCAGTAGCGCCCCTAGGATCTCGTTTAGCGCCGGTTTGGGTGAAATCCAGAGCCGGCGATCCCGCCCCGAACCCAAGCGGCCGGGTGTCGCCTGGGCGCGCCGACAGAAGCGAAAAGCGGCATGGGGCCGCTCTGTCGGTGACTGGAAGACTTTTTCCCGCCGTTTCCTCCTGCTCCCCCCTCTTTTCTCCATTCCTCCCGCCAAACCCCGCCTCCACCCTGCCCTTCCGCCCTCCATGCCGCCGAAGAAGTACGTGATGCCGCGTTCCGCGACGGATCCCGCCGCCGCCGCCCCGCCGAAGCAAAGGAAGCCTAGGGCTCCGCTGTCCAAGCCCCCCGGCATGACCAATGCCGAGTGGAAGGCGGATGTGGAGCGCCGGGAGGTCGTCACCGCCGACAGGCGCGACAGGGGCAAGAACGCCAGGGAGAAAGCGGCACACCTGCGGCGGCGGCGGCGGCGGAGCATGCAGCCGAACAAGCGGAGGCGGCGCGCCCGGCGATGATGAATCCACCCGGGCACCCGTACGCAGCCTGTAGCCAGCAAATCGTCGGCTCTCTGGCCGGGTTCTCGTCGTCGCTGCACCCATGGAGCACGCCGTCGCCGGGCTATGCCAACGGGGACCCCATGGAGGCTTCAACCCCAAC
>NW_025294961.1:0-1005 GCF_018294505.1 Triticum aestivum | reverse complement strand
GTCCTCTACTTTGTTGTTGCATGTTTTACGTGGCTGCTACGGGCTTAAGTAAGAACCAATCTCACCTACGCATCAAAACCACAACGATAGTTTGTCAAATAGACTCCGTTTTAACCTTCGCAAGGACCGGGCGTAGCCATACTTGGTTCAACTAAAGTTGGAGAGACAGTCGCCCGCAAGCCATCTCTGTGCAAAGCACGTCGAGGGAACCGGTCTCGCGTAAGCGTACGCGTAAGGTTGGTCCGGGTCGTCTCGTCCAACAATACCGCCGAACCAAAGTATGACATGCTGGTAGGCAGTATGACTTGTATCGTCCACAACTTACTTGTGTTCTACTCGTGCATATAACATCAACATCAATAACCTAGGCTCTGATACCACTGTTGGGTTTCGTAGTAATTTCAAAAATTTTCCTACGCGCACACAGGATCATGTGATGCATAGCAACGAGGGGAGAGTGTTGTCTACGTACCCAACGCAGACCGACTGCGGAAGCGATGACACGACGTAGTGGAAGTAGTCGTACGTTTTCACGATCCAACCGATCAAGCACCGAAACTACGGCACCTCCGAGTTCGAGCACACGTTCAGCCCGATGACGATCCCCGGACTCCGATCCAGCAAAGTGTCGGGGAAGAGTTTCGTCAGCATGACGGCGTGGTGACGATCTTGATGAACTACAGCAGCAGGGCTTCGCCTAAACTCCGCTACAGTATTATCGAGGAATATGGTGGCAGGGGGCACCGCACACGGCTAAGGAATCGATCACGTGGATCAACTTGTGTCAACTTGTGTGTTTAGAGGTGCCCCTGCCTCCGTATATAAAGGAGCCAAGGGGGGGAGGAGGCGCCGGCCAGGAGGAGGTGGCGCAGGAGGAGTCCTACTCCTACCGGGAGTAGGACTCCCCTCCAATCCTATTCCAACTAGGATTCCCAAGGGGGAAAGAGGGAGAGGGGTGGCCGGCCACCTCTCCTAGTCCTAATAGGACTAGGGGAAGGGGGAGGC
>NW_025294960.1:0-1005 GCF_018294505.1 Triticum aestivum | reverse complement strand
CTCACGAACGGCGCCGCCGCCGGCACCCGGAGGGGGGAAACGGACGCGTCGAGTCTACACGGAGTGGATGTAGCTGTGGGCCTGGCCCGGATGTTGCTCCAAAGTGTTCCTATGGGCCGACCTAACACAACCGGGTGGAGAGGTCCACTGGTCAAAGCCCGTCCGTACAAAGTCAAAGGGCTAGATCCCGTGGTCAAACGCTACAGGGTTAGGCGGGACGGGGGCCCTGGGGGGGTAGCAATGCCACCAGAGCGTCGTACCAGGCCCTCATACATGCGGGGTGGTGTTGTGGCATGTCCGAAGAGGCGGCACACGTCTCCGGGTTGTGGCCCCCCTCACGGACGGCAATGAAACGGTGGTAGACGTTCTGCGGTAACGATGCAGCGTGAATATTATTAAATACTTGGAGCGCGATAAAATCATGAGTTTTTTACACAATGTGGGCACATGTGCTATAGGACTGATGGTAATTTTTCATAATTTTTTGTGATGGAGAAGTATCTGAACACTTCCCTCTACGCGGATTGCTCTTCGCACGTCTACGACTGTGGCCGGCGGCCTTCGGGGGGTAGCATACCGTAAAATCTTACGTAGGCGGCCTCTCACAAGTCTGGAAGTGTTGAGGCGGTTGCAAACGCCCAGCACGCGTCTCCGGTGCGTGCCCCCCCTCACGGACGGCGCCGCCGCCGGCACCCGGAGGGGGGAAACGGACGCGTCGGGTCTACACGGAGTGGATGTAGCTGTGGGCCTGGCCCGGATGTTACTCCCCGGTGTCCCTCTGGGCCGACCCGACACAACCGGGTGGAGAGGTCCACTGTTCAAAGCCCGTCCGTGCAAAGTCAAAGGGCTAGATCCCGTGGTCAAACGCTACAGGGTTAGGCGGGACGGGGGCCCTGGGGGGTAGCAATCCCACCGGACCGTCGTACTGGGCCCTCATACATGCGGGGTGGTGTTGTGGCATGTTCGAAGAGGCGGCACGCGTCTCCGGTGCATGGCCCCCCTCAC
>NW_025294959.1:0-1005 GCF_018294505.1 Triticum aestivum | reverse complement strand
TGTGGATGAAATGATGATACCATGCCAACTTTCAACCTTTTCAGAGTTCATTTGAAATGCATTTCAATTTCATGGTCTTATAGCTCAAAATAAGCAGTAAATGCATGAAAAATAACAAATGAAGTCAGAAAGGGTTGAAAATTGATGATGTGGCTTTGAATGGTGCATTTTGAACACAGAAAAAGTCTGGAGTTCAAATAAGTTCAAAAAATGAAATCCCTTTGTAACCGACGAGTTTCCGTATGAAACCCTGATACTTCGAAAGAGACTGTCCGTTTTGTACACGAAGTGCATCCAATTTTTGCCGTAACCCTCTCTACTTTCTTGCACATGCTATGTGGGTGAAATGATAATACCATGCGACCTTTCAACCTTTTCAGAGTTCATTTGAAATGCTTGTAAATTTCAGGGTCTTATAGCTCAAAATAAGCAGTAAATGCATGAAAAATAACAAATGAAGTCAGAAAGGGTTAAAAATTGATGATGTGGCTTTGAATGGTGCATTTTGAACACACAAAAAGTCAGGAGTTCAAATAAGTTTAAAAAAATGAAATCCCTTTGTATCAGACGAGTTTCCGTATGTAACGCTGATACTTCGAAAGAGATTGTCCATTTTGTACACGCAGTGCATCCAATTTTTGCCGTAACCCTCTCAACTTTCTTGCATATGCTATGTGGATGAAATGATGATACCATGCCAACTTTCAACCTTTTCAGAGTTCATTTGAAATGCTTTTCAATTTTAGGGTCTTATAGCTCAAAATAATAAGTAAATGCATGAAAAATAACAAATGAAGTCAGAAAGGGTTGAAAATTGATGATGTGGCTTTGAATAGTGCATTTTGAACACACAAAAAGTCTGGAGTTCAAATAAGTTCAAAAATTGAAATCCCTTTGTAACAGATGAGTTTCCGTATGAAACCCTGATACTTCGAAAGAGATTGTCCATTTTGTACACGAAGTGCATCTAATTTTTGTCGTAACCCTCCCTACTTTCTTTCACAT
>NW_025294958.1:0-1005 GCF_018294505.1 Triticum aestivum | reverse complement strand
AAAACGGACAATCTCATTCGAAGTATCAGGGTTTCACACGGAAACTCGTCTGTTACAAAGGGATCTCATTTTCTTGAACTTATTTGAACTCCTAGTTTTTCTGTTTTCAAAATGCACCATTCAAAGCCACATCATCGATTTTCAACCCTTTCTGACTTCATTTGTTATTTTTCATGCATTTACTGATTTTTTTCAGCTATAAGACCCTGAAATTGAAAAAAGCACTACAAATGAACTCTGAAAAGGTTGAAAGTTGGCATGGTGTCATCATTTCACCCACATCGCATGTGCAAGAAAGTAGAGAGGCTTACGACAAAAACTGGATGCACTTCGTGTAGAAAACGGACAATCTCATTCGAAGTATCAGGGTTTCACACGAAAACTCGTCTGTTACAAAGGTATTTCATTTTATTGATCTTATTTGAACTCCATAGTTTTTCTATGTTCAAAATGCACCATTCGAAGCCACATCATCAATTTTCAACCCTTTCTGACTTCATTTGTTATTTTTAATGCATTTACTGATTTTTTTGAGCTATAAGACCCTGAAATTGAAAAGTACTACAAATCAACTATGAAAAGGTTGAAAGTTGGCATGGTGTCATCATTTCACCCACATAGCATCTGCAAGAAAGTAGAGAGGCTTACGACAAAAACTGGATGCACTTCGTGTACAAAATGGACAATCTCATTCGAAGTATCAGGGTTTCACATGGAAACTCGTCTATTACAAAGGGATTCCATTTTCTTGAACTTATTTGAACTCCATAGTTTTTCTGTGTTCAAAGTGCACCATTCAAAGCCACATCATCAATTTTCAACCCTTTCTGACTTCATTTGTTATTTTTCATGCATTTACTAATTTTTTTGAGCTATAAGACCCTGAAATGTAAAAGCACTACAAATGAACTCTGAAAAGGTTGAAAGTTGGCATGGTGTCATCATTTGAGCCACATAGCATGTGCAAGAAAGTAGAGAGGCTTACGGCAAAAACTGGATGCACTT
>NW_025294957.1:0-1005 GCF_018294505.1 Triticum aestivum | reverse complement strand
TCCATTGCGTTGTCTTCAACAAGGTAATCCACATCATCCAAGTCCGAGTATGCCATTCTACTGACCCCCCTCCAAACGATCGCTTGAGAATTGCCTTAGGCTGGTATAAAGGTTTTCAATGATCTCTGAATCAAAGGTAATTCTTTTTGCCACTTGAGGAAATAATCTACGAATCACCCTCCTCCAGGATGTTTCGTCGTGGTATCATGGCAACTCAACTCCTCGCTACGTGGACAATCGTTTACCACCTTCTTAAGTGTGGAATTGTTGTCCACCTAGTGAACCTTCGTCATCCGTTTCTTTCCACCCCTCTTGATGTGTATCTCGTGTCTCAACCCGAGAGATGGTCCTATGTCTCATTCCGTGAGTTGTTCGATCTTCGAGAAGATCGACCCTTCTAGAGTCTCCTTCTTCCCTCCATGTCATGTTGACAGGATTTCTCAGAGCAAGACTTCGAGACAATAATGGTGATCGAATCAACGTTCCTATGAAGTGCAACCTGGATCATGAAGACTGTACTAGTTGCGTTCCCCCTTCACCTTACCCTACGCTTGAATCTCGGGACGAGATTTTTGTTTAGTGGGGGTGAGTTGTCACATCCCTGGTCCTGTTATGCACTAGGCTAGACCTCATGTGAGCATCATGTTTTAATTCAAATGAAATTTGAATTGAGGAATTTTCAAAGCCTCAGAAACCTTCTAAAAATGGTCAACATTAAAATCTCCTCAAAGAAGTCCAAGAAAATGTTCCTCTTAGTCTATGAAAATATTGCAAAGAGGTAAAACTCAAAACAATATTTTTGGTATCTCAGAGTTAATTATTTTGGGCCTTTGAATTAAATAAATAGCTATTTGCATTGGATATATATTTGATATATAAATAATATATGTCCAATAATTACTGGAACATTTTATGTGGTTTGGTATATTTTAACTCTAGCCACATAACTATTTTCAGGATTTTATAAAATGGTTTAGTATTTTACTAAACTAAAACAACACAGAA
>NW_025294956.1:0-1005 GCF_018294505.1 Triticum aestivum | reverse complement strand
TAGACCACACTATGTCCCTGGTAAGCCTCTAGTTGACCAGCTCGTTGTGATCAACAGATAGTCATGGTTTCCTGACTATGGACATTGGATGTCGTTGATAACGGGATCACATCATTAGGAGAATGATGTGATGGACAAGACCCAATCCTAAGCATAGCATAAAAGATCGTGTAGTTCGTTTTGCTAGAGCTTTGCAAGTGTCAAGTATCTCTTCCTACGACCATGAGATCGTGTAACTCCCGGATACCGTAAGAGTGCCTTGGGTGTATCAAACGTCACAACGTAACTGGGTGACTATAAAGGTGCATTACAGGTATCTCCGAAAGTAGCTGTTGGGTTGACACGGATCGAGACTGGGATTTGTCACTCCGTATGACGGAGAGGTATCTCTGGGCCCACTCGGTAATGCATCATCATAATGAGCTCAATGTGACCAAGGTGTTGGACACGGGATCATGCATTAAGGTACGAGTAAAGTGACTTGCCGGTAACGAGATTGAACAAGGTATTGGGATACCGACGATCGAGTCTCGGGCAAGTAACGTACCGATTGACAAAGGGAATTGAATACAGGGTTTGATCGAATCCTCGACATCGTGGTTCATCTGATGACAACATCGAGGAGCATGTGGGAGCCATCATGGGTATCCAGATCCCGCTGATGGTTATTGACTGAGAGCGTCTCGGTCATGTCTGCATGTCTCCCGAACCCGTAGGGTCTACACACTTAAGGTTCGGTGACGCTAGGGTTATGAAGATATGTATATGCAGAAACCCGAATGTTGTTCGGAGTCCCGGATGAGATCCCGGACGTCACGAGGAGTTCCGGAATGGTCCGGAGGTAAAGAATTATATATAGGAAGTGCTATTTCGGGCACCGGGACAAGTTTCGGGGTTATCGGTATTGTACCGGGACCACCGGAAGGGTCCCGGGGGTCCACCGGGTGGGGCCACCTGTCCCGGGGGGCCACATGGGCTGTAGGGGGTGCGCCTTGGCCATCATGG
>NW_025294955.1:0-1005 GCF_018294505.1 Triticum aestivum | reverse complement strand
GGATATCGAAGTCCTTGCATAAGGTATACTCTTAAGAAGGAACTTCTTCTCCTTGAACAATTCAATCAGTGGCTTGGTGTGCTAGGGACACATATAGATTGAAGGTTGCAAGTCTTCAAACCACAGAATTCTTCGCACGTGTGCATGACTGATTTGGAATGATTCCAAGAAAACAACATTGACTTTCTCGAATCCACGGCGGCAACTTGCATCAGATGCACATGAATTAAAGGAAGTCACTACCTTCATCCAAACATATGCTTCATGAGCTAGCATGAACAAATGCTTTCAAAAATTTCCAACACTAGCTTAATGTTCAACAAAATTATGGAGGAGATAAGGATGTTGTCAATGGGCTCAACAACAATTCATCTAGGTTTCCTTTTAAAAGGAATTCCATAGTTAAGTGAACACGGTGATAGCATTGGTCAGACCAAAGATATAATGGTGTATGCTCAAGGAATCAACCACGAGTAAGACAACATTACGAATATCGTTGGTTCTGATTTGATTTGACGATAGCCCACACTCAAATCAAAGGATTGATAAGACAATACATCCAGCAACTGATCACAGGGACCAATCGATGAAGATATCATCTTTCTTCAACACACACTACACAAGAATATCCCTTTGGAACGAACTAAGTCAGGCAAGCTTTTATCTTCCAACTCTCCAAGTCGTTGTCTAACTTAACCAACTAGCTCAGGGATATCCAACACAGATTCTTGGAGAAGGATGGTTCACAAAAAACCAACTTGATCACGAGCTCAACATAGCGGTCAGGTGACAACCTGGTAATACTTCTGAGAAGATATTCAGAGAATCACGAGCCACCGGTATGTTACTAAGCTCGAGAACAATCTTGCTTTTCAGGGCAAGACGATATGATCAATAGAGCAAGAATTTGAAATAATCCTAACTCATCGATCGAGGAGTGAACCAGGAGAATGGACTAGGTAGCACGATCAATCTTAGAATGATGATTCAATAACCAACACACTA
>NW_025294954.1:0-1005 GCF_018294505.1 Triticum aestivum | reverse complement strand
GATTACGTCAAGGTGGCCTTGCACATGTTGATGCCACTGAACCCTATGAGCCCGTCATTGATTATAGTGATGATGATGATTATGCATTTATTGATGATACTGATCGAGATTATTAGTAGTGTCAGGTATTAAATTTTTTAATGTTGTACTTGATGATGATACACTTAAGTGATACACATATTATTATTCATGTCGGTCTTTTTTTTATGTTGTACTAATTTCGTTTACTGTTTGTCATGGCAGGTGTTGAAAGATGGTGGGCGCTGGTCGGGAGCGCGCCAAGGCCCCTTCTTCGTCGGCGCGTGGTCTGAGGTCTTCGATTCCAGACGTACCTCTCCGCCGAGCGTTGCTGGACAGTATGTCCACACCGCCGGGCCCTTCTTCGTCGACCGCGGTGCCCAGCAGGGGACGAGGTAGGAAGAGAGGAGGTGGGGCACGTGGTCGCGGGAGAGGAGGTAGGGTGACTGCTAGGGCACCTTCCTCGGCGCCACCCCCAGCTGTTTCACCCGAGCACGTGACTGCTAGGGTGGACTCGTCCGAGGAGGAGGCTACACGGACTTCGGTCCACGAGCCTCCGGTCCACGGGTCTTGGGCCCACGAGCCTCGGGTCGACTGGCCTTCGGCCCACGAGAGTTCGGCCCACGAGACCCCGGAGGAGCACACGTCCGGATGGGGTACCTGGCCGGATCAGCCCGAGGAGCCGAGTGGCCATGCTGGTGATGGCGGGGAGCCGACTGATCTTGAGGAGGAGGGTGGCACCGTGTACCAGCGTGGTGCTACACGGCTCCCGTCCGTGCCGGCGACCCGCGAGCAGAGGTGGTTGATCTTCCCTGATGGGGAGAGGTACGTAAGTGCATTTAATATTTTTGTACCTTCTGCATTCACGTTTCTTCAAATAACTAATGCGTTGGCCTTGTCATGCTGCAGGGGTTGGGACCACCATCATAGTGTCCGCCGGCCCAACTCCGTCCTTGGAGTTCTTTGCCGGCAAAACTTCCCGGGTTT
>NW_025294953.1:0-1005 GCF_018294505.1 Triticum aestivum | reverse complement strand
GGGGGGTTCTTTTGTTTTGTCTTTACTTTTTATTTTAGTAATTTTGCTTTAGTGTTTTATCTTTATGCCCATTTATTTTTGTTTTACAAAATTCATACAAAAGCACCTAATTTAATGTGACTAGTTTTACCACTGCCACAAAAGGTTTCATGCCTAATTAAAAAAGTTTAAGATTTTATAAATTATAAAATGCATTTAATTTATTGTTTAAGGCACGGTTTTATTCACCAAAGCGCATTTAAATACTTTACAAATGTGGTTTTCAACGTGACAATTATCAAGGGATTATTTGCCACGCTTTGAACATTTTAGTTTTTATGTTTGAAATTTTTAATTTTTTAACTTGATTTTGAATTTTTAAATTCGAACGGGACTTGAATCATCACGAGATTAACCACAGTAATCATGGTGATGTGGTACCATTAGCAGAGGTTAATGTATCCGGGCGTCACACTCAAGTTCTCTAGCAAATGACTGAAGTTCTCTAGCAAATGACTGCAGCTCATGGTCTGAAACCATTAGACTGCTCTCGCGCTCTACCGCGACACCCTCTCCCACCCCTTCCTCGCCCCCTCCTTTTGCCACCACCCTTTCGCCACCGCCACCGCCACCGCCCCCCTTCTTCACTTAATTAATTTGTTTTTACTACATGTTTTCAGGACTGACATAATGGCGGACGATAGAGCTGACCCGATTATGGACAACTATGATTCGGACGGTGAAGCACATATGTTCGGCATCATAAACGGCGATATTCTATATGTGCCGACCGGACAAGAAGAAGATGATATCTCTTCTTATCTGAACCTTGACGGTGAAGATGAAGGGCGCCGTCAGCAAGATGATGCCGAACAAACGTCGATAAACGACGATCTTCAAATGGAAGTAGCAACCACCTCCGGCGCCGAGGTATATATATATACATTGAGCCTCTGGTGATACAAACTAACTGATTTGAATAAATATGTGTGGACTAACGCGCGCAACTCTCTTTCTTATTTTAGC
>NW_025294952.1:0-1005 GCF_018294505.1 Triticum aestivum | reverse complement strand
AACCAATATGTGTCTCCCGTTCGAAAGCGTCATAGTTATAAATATGCATGCATTTGCATATTTATAACCTTGATTCTTTCGAATTGTCCAACGCTATCCATGGACAGCCCGAGTATGTTTAGATTGGGTTCGTTTTCCCATATGCTTTGCTCCGGATCCGACGCATAAATTTCGTCAGTGCCTCCCCTGTTGTTCTCCGGGTACACATCCTCTCTGTTTATTGCAGAGACGTGTATCAGGAGAACAGCGGGGAGGTGCTGCCGAAATTTTGCGTAGGATCCGGGGCATAGCATGGGAAAATGAACCCAATCTAAACATACTCGGGTGGGATTAGGACCTATCATTACCTATTAGAGTGTAGGTTGCATGGACGTAATAAAATTGACAAAGTAGATCAACTGATGAATACATACATGGTGAATTATATATATATATTTGTTGTGTGTCTACTAGCTCTGAAAGTCAAGATGAGTGATCGTGCGTGGATGTACACCGGTCACACTGGTCAGAACAAATGGAGCACTGAATGGTTCACAAAAACCAAGTGGTTTGTGCGAGCCGCATTTGCAAATGGCCAGAGGAAAACCTGGTGCCCCTGTTTACGGTGCGGCAATTGGGAAAAGAGGACAGAGGCTGAAATGGGCAAACACCTGCAGAAGAGTGGTTTTACGCCCGATTATACGGTGTGGACATTTCATGGTGAGTCTGCCCAACGTGACCGAGCTGAGGTGGATCGTCGTCGCACCGACGAGCATGGTACCGGTATGGAAAACATGGTGCAAGACTTTGATGATGCTCGGGATTCGGACGAGGAGATGGAGGAATCTGCAAAGGCCTTCAATGAAATGTTGGAGTCTTCAAAACGTCCGCTCCATGAGCACACTGAGCTTTGTCAGTTGGATGCCATCTCACAAGTAATGGCTCTGAAGGCTCAGTTCAACTTGGGCAGAGAATGCTACGATGCAATGATGACAGTATTTGGACGCTTTCTACCCAAAGGCCATG
>NW_025294951.1:0-1005 GCF_018294505.1 Triticum aestivum | reverse complement strand
CAGAAAATGTGCAACTTTGGAAAGTCGGTCAATGACGACAAGAATAGCATCATTACCTTTCTGTGATTTGGGAAATCCAGTGACGAAGTCCATCTCAACATGGTCCCATTTCCATTCAGGAATAGAGATAGGTTGCAGAGTTCCAGCAGGCCTTTGATGTTCTGCTTTGATACGACGGCAAACGTCACACTCAGCAACATAACGAGCAATGGCTTGCTTCATATTAGACCACCAGAATCTCTGACGGATGTCTTGGTACATCTTTGTACTACCAGGATGGATACACAGAGGTGTATCATGAGCTTCTTTCATAACTTCCTGTGTCATATCCAGGTTCTTCTCTGCACATGGCACCACTAGGCGGCCCTTGAAGTATAGGGTGCCATCTTCAGCAATGGTGAAGAATGAGGGCTTTCCTTCTGCGAGGTAGCGCTTAATCTTGTGGGCTTCAGAGTCATACTTCTGTAGCCTTCTGATGCTATCCACGAGATCTGGTTTAGCAACTAGGGTATTGAGGGAACCCTGGGTAACAACGTGGAGGTTCACCTTGCCAAACTCCTTAGGAGGGGGAGTGGGTGCACCCGGAGGAACAATATGGAGGTTCAGCTTCCTGAATTCTTCAACAAGCGAGGGCTGAACTTTATGAACCTGGAGGTGGTTGCAGTAAGACTTGCGGCTCAAGGCATCAGCCATTACATTAGCCTTGCCTGGCGTATAGGAAATACCCAAGTCAAAGTCCGCAACAAGCTCCATCCATCTCTGTTGACGGAGGTTCAGATCTGGCTGAGTAAACAGATATTTCAGACTTTGGTGGTCAGTGAAGATCTCGCAACGATTACCGAGAAGGTAATGTCGCCACTGCTTCAGCGCATGAATGACAGCAGCAAGTTCGAGGTCGTGAACTGGGTAGTTCTCTTCGTGAGGGCGCAATTGCCGAGAGGCATAAGCAATCACTTTGCGGTCTTGCATTAGGACACAGCCTAATCCTTGACGGGAAGCGTCGCA
>NW_025294950.1:0-1005 GCF_018294505.1 Triticum aestivum | reverse complement strand
CCTCTCAACTTTCTTGCACATGCTATGTGGATGAAATGATGATATCATGCCAACTTTCAACCTTTTCAGAGTTCATTTGAAATGCTTTTCAATTTTAGGGTCTTATAGCTCAAAATAATTAGTAAATGCATGAAAAATAACAAATGAAGTCAGAAAGGATTGAAAAATGATGATGTGGCTTTGAATGGGGCATTTTGAACACACAAAAAGTTAGGAGTTCAAATAAGGTTTAAAAAATGAAATCCCTTTGTAACAGACGAGTTTCCGGATGAAATCCTGATACTTTGAAAGAGATTGTCCGTTTTGTACACAAAGTGCATCCAATTTTTGCCGTAACCCTCTCAACTTTCTTGCACACTGCTATGTGGATGAAATCCTGATACTTTGAAAGAGATTGTCCGTTTTGTGCACGAATTGCATCCAGTTTTTGCCGTAACCCTCTCAACTTTCTTGCACATGCTATGTGGATGAAATGATGATATCATGCCAACTTTCAACCATTTCAGAGTTCATTTGAAATGCTTTTCAATTTTAGGGTCTTATAGCTCAAAATAATTAGTAAATGCATGAAAATAACAAATGAAGTCAGAAAGGATTGAAAAATGATCATGTGGCTTTGAATGGTGCATTTTGAACACACAAAAAGTCAGGAGTTCAAATAAGGTTTAAAAAATAAAATCCCTTTGTAAGAGACGAGTTTCCGGATGAAATCCAGATACTTTGAAAGAGATTGTCCGTTTTGTACACGAAGTGCATCCAGTTTTTGCCGTAACCCTCTCAACTTTCTTGCACATGCTATGTGGATGAAATGATGATATCATGCCAACTTTCAACCTTTTAAGAGTTCATTTGAAATGCTTTTCAATTTTAGGGTCTTATAGCTCAAAATAATTAGTAAATGCATGAAAAATAACAAATGAAGTCAGAAAGGATAGAAAAATGATGATGTGGCTTTGAATGGTGCATTTTGAACACACAAAAAGTCAGGAGTTCAAATAAGGTTTA
>NW_025294949.1:0-1005 GCF_018294505.1 Triticum aestivum | reverse complement strand
ATTGTTACTCACCGTTTTGGGCTCCCGAAGCGATTGCCTTAGTTATTGAACCCCAAGGTGCGCTTACGTGTCGGTCATCAACACTGGCAGTTTTGGCCGATTCTGGCCCGTTTCATGGACTATTACTCACTGTTTTGGGGTTCCGGAGTGATTTCCACGATTAATGAACCCTGGGGTGCGTTTATGTGTCGGTCATCAACACTCGCAGTTTTGGCCAATTCTGGTCCGTTTCTTTGATTATTACTCACCGTTTTGGGGTCACGAAGCAATTTCCATAGTTATTGAACTTCAAGGTGCGCTTATGTGTCGGTCATCAACACTGGCAGTTTTGGCCTATTTTGGCCCGTTTCGTGGACTATTACTCACCGATTTGGGGTCCCGGAGCGATTTCCATAGTTATTGAACCCCAAGGTGCACTTACGTGTCGGTCATCGACACTGGCAATTTTGGCCGATTCGGGCCCATTTCGTGGACTATTACTCGCTCTTTTGGGGTCCTGGAGTGATTTCCACGATTAATGAACACTGGGGTGCGTTTATGTGTCGGTCATCAACACTGGCAGTTTTGGCCGATTCTGGCCCATTTCATGGACTATTACTCACTGTTTTGGGGTTCCGGAGTGATTTCCACGATTAATGAACCCTGGGGTGCGTTTATGTGTCGGTCATCAACACTCGCAGTTTTGGCCAATTCTGGTCCGTTTCTTTGATTATTACTCACCGTTTTGGGGTCACGAAGCAATTTCCATAGTTATTGAACTTCAAGGTGCGCTTATGTGTCGGTCATCAACACTGGCAGTTTTGGCCTATTCTGGCCCGTTTCGTGGACTATTACTCACCGATTTGGGGTCCCGGAGCGATTTCCATAGTTATTGAACCCCAAGGTGCACTTACGTGTCGGTCATCGACACTGGCAATTTTGGCCGATTCGGGCCCATTTCGTGGACTATTACTCGCTCTTTTGGGGTCCCGGAGTGATTTCCACGATTAATGAACACTGGGGTGC
>NW_025294948.1:0-1005 GCF_018294505.1 Triticum aestivum | reverse complement strand
CGTCGAGTCTACACGGAGTGGATGTAGCTGTGGGCCTGGCCCGGATGTTGCTCCAAAGTGTTCCTATGGGCCGACCTAACACAACCGGGTGGAGAGGTCCACTGGTCAAAGCCCGTCCGTGCAAAGTCAAAGGGCTAGATCCCGTGGTCAAACGCTACAGGGTTAGGCGGGACGGGGGCCCTGGGGGGGTAGCAATGCCACCGGAGCGTCGTACCGGGCCCTCATACATGCGGGGTGGTGTTGTGGCATGTCCGAAGAGGCGGCACGCGTCTCTGGGTTGTGGCCCCCCTCACGGACGGCAATGAAACGGTGGTAGACGTTCTGCGGTAACGATGCAGCGTGAATATTATTAAATACTTGGAGCGCGATAAAATCATGAGTTTTTTTACACAACATGGGCACATGTGCTATAGGACTGATGGTAATTTTTCATAATTTTTTGTGATGGAGAAGTATCTGAACACTTCCCTCTACGCGGATTGCTCTTCGCACGTCTACAACTGTGACCGGCGGCCTTCGGGGGGTAGCATACCGTAAAATCTTGCGTAGGCGGCCTCTCACAAGTCTGGAAGTGTTGAGGCGGTTACAAACGCCCAGCACGCGTCTCCGGTGCGTGCCCCCCTCACGGACGGCGCCGCCGCCGGCACCCGGAGGGGGGAAACGGACGCGTCGGGTCTACACGGAGTGGATGTAGCTGTGGGCCTGGCCCGGATGTTGCTCCCCGGTGTCCCTCTGGGCCGACCCGACACAACCGGGTGGAGAGGTCCACTGGTCAAAGCCCGTCCGTGCAAAGTCAAAGGGCTAGATCCCGTGGTCAAACGCTACAGGGTTAGGCGGGACGGGGGCCCTGGGGGGTAGCAATGCCACCGGAGCGTCGTACCGGGCCCTCATACATGCGGGGTGGTGTTGTGGCATGTCCGAAGAGGCAGCACGAGGTGTTGTGGCATGTCCGAAGAGGCAGCATGCGGGGTGGTGTTGTGGCCCCCCTCACGAACGGCGCCGCCG
>NW_025294947.1:0-1005 GCF_018294505.1 Triticum aestivum | reverse complement strand
CCAAGAAACGGGCCAGAATCGGCCCAAACAGTGATTGTTGATGACCGACACGTAAGCGCACCTTGGAGTTCGACAACCATGGAAATCGCTTTCGGACCCCAAAACGGTGAGTAATAGTCCATGAAACGGGCCAGAATCGGCCAAAATTGCGAGTGTTGATGACCAACACGTAAGCACACCTTGGAGTTCAACAACTATGGAAATCACTTCGGGACCCCAAAACCGTGAGTAATAGTCCACGAAACATGTCAGAATTGGCCAAAACCGTGAGTGTTGACGACAGACACATAAATGCACCCCGGGGTTCATCAATCGTGGAAATCCCTCTGGGTCTCCAAAACATTGAGTAATCGTGCACGAAACGGACACGATTCGGCCAAATATGTGAGTGTTGATGACCGACACGTAAACGCACCCTGGGGTTCGTCAATCATGGGAATGACTCTGAGACCCCAAAATAGAGTAGTAGTCCAAGAAACGGGCCAGAATCGGCCCAAACTGTGATTGTTGATGACCGACACGTAAGCGCACCTTGGAGTTCAACAACCATGGAAATCGTTTAGGGACCCCAAAACGGTGAATAATAGTCCACGAAACCCGTCAGAATTGGCCAAAACTCTCAGTGTTGAGGACGGACACATAAACGAACCCCGGGGTTCATCGATCGTGGAAATTGCTCTAGGTCCCCAAAACGCTGAGTGATAGTGCACAAAACGGACTAGAATCGGCCGAATATGTGAGTGTTGATCACCGACACGTAAACGCACCAAGGGTTCGTCAATCATCGAAATGACTCCAAACCCCAAAATAGAGTAATAGTCCAAGAAACGGGCCAGAATCAGCCCAAACTGTGATTGTTGATGACCGACATGTAAGCGCACCTTGGAATTCGACAACCATGGTGGAAATCCCTCTGGGTCTCCAAAACATTGAGTAATCGTGCACGAAACGGACACGATTCGGCCAAATATGTGAGTGTTGATGACCGACACGTAAACGCACCCT
>NW_025294946.1:0-1005 GCF_018294505.1 Triticum aestivum | reverse complement strand
TATGAGAGATATGTTTTATGGTCATGCTCCGATGGTCAATGGTTTATTCTTAATGAATCTCGAGCGTAATATTACACATGTTCATAGTGTAGATGCCAAAAGATTTAAAGTTGATAACGATAGTCCCACATACTTGTGGCACTGCCGCCTTGGTCACATTGGTGTCAAGCGCATGAAGAAGCTCCATGCCGATGGACTTTTAGAGTCTCTTGATTATGAATCGTTTGACACGTGCGAACCATGCCTCTTGGGCAAAATGACCAAGACTCCATTCTCCGGAACAATGGAGCGAGCAACCAACTTGTTGGAAATCATACATACCGATGTGTGCGGTCCAATGAGCGTTGAGGCTCGCGGAGGATATCGTTATGTTCTCACTCTCACAGATGACTTGAGTAGATATGGGTATGTCTACTTAATGAAACACAAGTCTGAGACCTTTGAAAAGTTCAAGGAATTTTAGAATGAGGTGGAGAATCAACGTGACCGAAAGATAAAATTCTTACGATCAGATCGTGGAGGAGAATACTTAAGTCACGAATTTGGTACACACTTAAAGAAATGTGGAATCGTTTCACAGCGCACGCCGCCTGGAACACCTCAGCGAAACGGTGTGTCCGAACGTCGTAATCGCACTCTATTGGATATGGTGCGGTCTATGATGTCTCTTACCGATTTACCGCTATCATTTTGGGGATACGCTCTAGAGACAGCTACATTCACTTTAAATAGGGCACCGTCTAAATCCATTGAGACGACACCGTATGAATTATGGTTTGGAAAGAAACCTAAGCTGTCGTTTCTAAAAGTTTGGGGATGCGAAGCTTATGTCAAGAAACTTCAACCTGAAAAGCTCGAACCCAAGTCGGAAAAATGCGTATTCATAGGATACCCTAAGGAAACTATAGGGTATACCTTCTACTTAAGATCCGAAGGCAAGATCTTTGTTGCCAAGAACGGATGCTTTCTGGAAAAAGAGTTTCTCTCGAAAGAAGTAAGTGGGAG